>NC_069501.1:378747978-379047978 GCF_027579735.1 Bombina bombina
AATATCAACTAGAACTAATAAGTAATATCTTATAATAATTATAATATAGCTCACTAGAGATAAAATATAAAATGTTAAATATACAGGTTTACTGCCTAATTTTAGTATCAGAAGCAGCACAGCAGTTAACTGCTTTTTAAAAAAAAAAAAAAAACTTTTAACTTTTTTTTGCAAAACCTCTGATTGCAATCTGCTAATAAATTAATCTGCTAAAATACTTTTTCTTTTTAATAGTAAGCAGCCATGACAGCCGTCAACGTTCAACTAGTAAAATCAAAATGCTGTTCTGGCAGCCTCTCTCAGTCAGAAAGAATCAGAAATTAATAAAGCAAATTGTTTTTAAAAAAAATATAATATTTTATTATTCCCAAATTACTCCACTCCCTACTCTAATCTGTATCTGCTAAGTATTTTCTTGTTCAGGCAGCTGTTAGAAAATATACAACTAGTAGGCAAGTAGTTTTGCAGTTGTTATCTAATATATAACTTGTAGGTAAGTAACTTTGCAGCTGTTAGAAAATATACAACTAGTAGGCAAGTAGTTTTGCGGTGCTGGTTGTTATAAAATATATTGCAGCTGTTAGAAAATATCAACTACAACTAATAGGTAAGTAGTTTTGCGGTTGTTATCTAATATATAACTTGTAGGTAAGTAGCTCTGCAGCTGTTAGAAGCAGTTAACTGCTTTTTTAAAAAAAAAAAAAACTTTTAACTTTTTTTTTGCAAAGCTTCTAATTGCAATCTGCTAATTAATTAATCTGCTAAAATACTTAAATTTTTTAATAGTAAGCAGCCGTGACAGCCGTCAACGGTCAACTAGTAAAATCAAAATGTCTCACACTGCAGTCTTCTGCTGGCCTGCTGTTCAGGCAGTCTCTCTCAGTCAGAAAGAATCAGAAATTAATAAAGCAAATTGTTTTTAAAAAAAAAATAATATTATTTTATTAGTCCCAAATTACTCCACTCCCTACTCTAATCTGTATCTGCTAAGTATTTTCTTGTTTAGGCAGCTGTTAGAAAATATACAACTAGTAGGCAAGTAGTTTTGCGGTGCCGGTTGTTATAAAATATATTGCAGCTGTTAGAAAATATCAACTAGAACTAATGGGTAAGTAGTTTTGCGGTTGTTATCTAATATATAACTTGTAGGTAAGTAGCCCTGCAGCTGTTAGAAAATATACAACTAGTAGGCAAGTAGTTTTGCAGTGCCGGTTGTTATAAAATATATTGCAGCTGTTAGAAAATATCAACTAGAACTAATAGGTAAGTAGTTTTGCGGTTGTTATCTAATATATAACTTGTAGGTAAGTAGCTCTGCAGCTGTTAGAAAATATACAACTAGTAGGCAAGTAGTTTTGCGGTGCCGGTTGTTATAAAATATATTGCAGCTGTTAGAAAATATCAACTGGAACTAATAGATAATATTTTATTTACAGCCTAATTTTAGTATCAGCAGCAGCACAGCAGTTAACTGTTTTTTTTTTTAAAAAAAAACAACTTTTAACTTTTTTTTGCAAAACTTCTAATTGCAAACTGCTAATTAATTAATCTGCTAAAATACTTAAATTTTTTAATAGTAAGCAGCCGTGACAGCCGTCAACGGTCAACTAGTAAAATAAAAATGTCAGGCAGCCTCTCTCAGTCAGAAAGAATCAGAAATTAATAAAGCAAATTGTTTTAATTTTTTTTTATTATTTTATTATTCCCAAATTACTCCACTCCCTACTCTAATCTCTATCTGCTAAGTATTTTCTTGTTCAGGCAGCTGTTAGAAAATATACAACTAGTAGGCAAGTAGTTTTGCGGTTGTTATCAAATATATAACTTGTAGGTAAGTAGCTCTGCAGCTGTTAGAAAATATACAACTAGTAGGCAAGTAGTTTTGCGGTGCCGGTTGTTATAAAATATATTGCAGCTGTTAGAAAATATCAACTAGAACTAATAGATAATATCTTATTTACTGCCTAATTTTAGTATCAGCAGCAGCACAGCAGTTAACTGCTTTTTTTTTAAAAAAAACAACTTTTAACTTTTTTTTGCAAAACTTCTAATTGCAAACTGCTAATTAATTAATCTGCTAAAATACTTAAATTTTTTAATAGTAAGCAGCCGTGACAGCCGTCAACGGTCAACTAGTAAAATAAAAATGTCAGGCAGCCTCTCTCAGTCAGAAAGAATCAGAAATTAATAAAGCAAATTGTTTTAATTTTTTTTTATTATTTTATTATTCCCAAATTACTCCACTCCCTACTCTAATCTCTATCTGCTAAGTATTTTCTTGTTCAGGCAGCTGTTAGAAAATATACAACTAGTAGGCAAGTAGTTTTGCGGTTGTTATCAAATATATAACTTGTAGGTAAGTAGCTCTGCAGCTGTTAGAAAATATACAACTAGTAGGCAAGTAGTTTTGCGGTGCCGGTTGTTATAAAATATATTGCAGCTGTTAGAAAATATCAACTAGAACTAATAGATAATATCTTATTTACTGCCTAATTTTAGTATCAGCAGCAGCACAGCAGTTAACTGCTTTTTTTTTAAAAAAAAACAACTTTTAACTTTTTTTTGCAAAACTTCTAATTGCAAACTGCTAATTAATTAA
The DNA here is from genome assembly GCF_027579735.1 of Bombina bombina. NCBI lineage: Eukaryota > Metazoa > Chordata > Amphibia > Anura > Bombinatoridae > Bombina > Bombina bombina. The sequence continues at coordinate 378,750,578 of NC_069501.1, forward strand.
TCTGCTAAAATACTTAAATTTTTTAATAGTAAGCAGCCGTGACAGCCGTCAACGGTCAACTAGTAAAATAAAAATGTCAGGCAGCCTCTCTCAGTCAGAAAGAATCAGAAATTAATAAAGCAAATTGTTTTAATTTTTTTTTATTATTTTATTATTCCCAAATTACTCCACTCCCTACTCTAATCTCTATCTGCTAAGTATTTTCTTGTTCAGGCAGCTGTTAGAAAATATACAACTAGTAGGCAAGTAGTTTTGCGGTTGTTATCAAATATATAACTTGTAGGTAAGTAGCTCTGCAGCTGTTAGAAAATATACAACTAGTAGGCAAGTAGTTTTGCGGTGCCGGTTGTTATAAAATATATTGCAGCTGTTAGAAAATATCAACTAGAACTAATAGATAATATCTTATTTACTGCCTAATTTTAGTATCAGCAGCAGCACAGCAGTTAACTGCTTTTTTTTAAAAAAAAAACAACTTTTAACTTTTTTTTGCAAAACTTCTAATTGCAAACTGCTAATTAATTAATCTGCTAAAATACTTAAATTTTTTAATAGTAAGCAGCCGTGACAGCCGTCAACGGTCAACTAGTAAAATAAAAATGTCAGGCAGCCTCTCTCAGTCAGAAAGAATCAGAAATTAATAAAGCAAATTGTTTTAATTTTTTTTTATTATTTTATTATTCCCAAATTACTCCACTCCCTACTCTAATCTCTATCTGCTAAGTATTTTCTTGTTCAGGCAGCTGTTAGAAAATATACAACTAGTAGGCAAGTAGTTTTGCGGTTGTTATCAAATATATAACTTGTAGGTAAGTAGCTCTGCAGCTGTTAGAAAATATACAACTAGTAGGCAAGTAGTTTTGCGGTGCCGGTTGTTATAAAATATATTGCAGCTGTTAGAAAATATCAACTAGAACTAATAGGTAAGTAGTTTTGCGGTTGTTATCTAATATATAACTTGTAGGTAAGTAGCTCTGCAGCTGTTAGAAAATATACAACTAGTAGGCAAGTAGTTTTGCGGTGCCGGTTGTTATAAAAATAAATTGCAGCTGTTAGAAAATATCAACTAGAACTAATAAGTAAGTAGTTTTGCGGTTGTTATATAATATATAACTTGTAGGTAAGTAGCTCTGCAGCTGTTAGAAAATATACAACTAGTAGGCAAGTAGTTTTGCGGTGCCGGTTGTTATAAAATATATTGCAGCTGTTAGAAAATATCAACTAGAACTAATAGATAATATCTTATTTACTGCCTAATTTTAGTATCAGCAGCAGCACAGCAGTTAACTGCTTTTTTAAAAAAAACAAAACAAATTTTAACTTTTTTTTGCAAAACTTCTAATTGCAATCTGCTAATTAATTAATCTGCTAAAATACTTAATTTTTTTAATAGTAAGCAGCCGTGACAGCCGTCAATGGTCAACTAGTAAAATAAAAATGTCAGGCAGCCTCTCTCAGTCAGAAAGAATCAGAAATTAATAAAGCAAATTGTTTTTAAAAAAATATATTATTTTATTATTCACAAATTACTCCACTCCCTACTCTAATCTGTATCTGCTAAGTATTTTCTTGTTCAGGCAGCTGTTAGAAAATATACAACTAGTAGGCAAGTAGTTTTGCGGTTGTTATCAAATATATAACTTGTAGGTAAGTAGCTCTGCAGCTGTTAGAAAATATACAACTAGTAGGCAAGTAGTTTTGCGGTGCCGGTTGTTATAAAATATATTGCAGCTGTTAGAAAATATCAACTAGAACTAATAGGTAAGTAGTTTTGCGGTTGTTATCTAATATATAACTTGTAGGTAAGTAGCTCTGCAGCTGTTAGAAAATATACAACTAGTAGGCAAGTAGTTTTGCGGTGCCGGTTGTTATAAAAATAAATTGCAGCTGTTAGAAAATATCAACTAGAACTAATAAGTAAGTAGTTTTGCGGTTGTTATATAATATATAACTTGTAGGTAAGTAGCTCTGCAGCTGTTAGAAAATATACAACTAGTAGGCAAGTAGTTTTGCGGTGCCGGTTGTTATAAAATATATTGCAGCTGTTAGAAAATATCAACTAGAACTAATAGATAATATCTTATTTACTGCCTAATTTTAGTATCAGCAGCAGCACAGCAGTTAACTGCTTTTTTAAAAAAAACAAAACAAATTTTAACTTTTTTTTGCAAAACTTCTAATTGCAATCTGCTAATTAATTAATCTGCTAAAATACTTAATTTTTTTAATAGTAAGCAGCCGTGACAGCCGTCAATGGTCAACTAGTAAAATAAAAATGTCAGGCAGCCTCTCTCAGTCAGAAAGAATCAGAAATTAATAAAGCAAATTGTTTTTAAAAAAATATATTATTTTATTATTCACAAATTACTCCACTCCCTACTCTAATCTGTATCTGCTAAGTATTTTCTTGTTCAGGCAGCTGTTAGAAAATATACAACTAGTAGGCAAGTAGTTTTGCGGTTGTTATCTAATATATAACTTGTAGGTAAGTAACTTTGCAGCTGTTAGAAAATATACAACTAGTAGGCAAGTAGTTTTGCGGTACTGGTTGTTATAAAATATATTGCAGCTGTTAGAAAATATCAACTAGAACTAATAGGTAAGTAGTTTTGCGTTTGTTATCTAATATATAACTTGTAGGTAAGTAGCTCTGCAGCTGTTAGAAAATATACAACTAGTAGGCAAGTAGTTTTGTTGTGCCGGTTGTTATAAAATATATTGCAGCTGTTAGAAAATATCAACTAGAACTAATAGTTAATATCTTATAATAATTATAATATAGCTCACTAGAGATAAAATATAAAATGTTAAATATGCAGGTTTACTGCCTAATTTTAGTATCAGCAGCAGCACAGCAGTTAACTGCTTTTTTAAAAAAAAAAACTTTTAACTTTTTTTTTGCAAAACTTCTAATTGCAATCTGCTAATTAATTAATCTGCTAAAATACTTAAATTTTTTAATAGTAAGCAGCCGTGACAGTCGTCAACGGTCAACTAGTAATATCAAAATGTCTCACACTGCAGTCTTCTGCTGGCCTGCTGTTCAGGCAGTCTCTCTCAGTCAGAAAGAATCAGAAATTAAAAAGCAAATTGTTTTTTTTAAAAAAAATATTATTTTATTATTCCCAAATTACTCCACTCCATACTCTAATCTGTATCTGCTAAGTATTTTCTTGTTTAGGCAGCTGTTAGAAAATATACAACTAGTAGGCAAGTAGTTTTGCTGTGCCGGTTGTTATAAAATATATTGCAGCTGTTAGAAAATATCAACTAGAACTAATAGGTAAGTAGTTTTGCGGTTGTTATCTAATATATAACTTGTAGGTAAGTAGCTCTGCAGCTGTTAGAAAATATACAACTAGTAGGCAAGTAGTTTTGCGGTGCCGGTTGTTATAAAATATATTGCAGCTGTTAGAAAATATCAACTGGAACTAATAGATAATATTTTATTTACAGCCTAATTTTAGTATCAGCAGCAGCACAGCAGTTAACTGTTTTTTTTTTTAAAAAAACCAACTTTTAACTTTTTTTTGCAAAACTTCTAATTGCAATCTGCTAATTAATTAATCTGCTAAAATACTTACATTTTTTAATAGTAAGCAGCGGTGACAGCCGTCAATGGTCAACTAGTAAAATAAAAATGTCAGGCAGCCTCTCTCAGTCAGAAAGAGTCAGAAATTAATAAAGCAAATTGTTTTAATTTTTTTTAATTATTTTATTATTCCCAAATTACTCCACTCCCTACTCTAATCTCTATCTGCTAAGTATTTTCTTGTTCAGGCAGCTGTTAGAAAATATACAACTAGTAGGCAAGTAGTTTTGCGGTTGTTATCAAATATATAACTTGTAGGTAAGTAGCTCTGCCGCTGTTAGAAAATATACAACTAGTAGGTAAGTAGTTTTGCGGTGCCGGTTGTTATAAAAATATATTGCAGCTGTTAGAAAATATCAACTAGAACTGATAGGTAAGTAGTTTTGCGGTTGTTATCTAATATATAATTTGTAGGTAAGTAGCTCTGCAGCTGTTAGAAAATATACAACTAGTAGGCAAGTAGTTTTGCGGTGCCGGTTGTTATAAAAATATATTGCAGCTGTTAGAAAATATCAACTAGAACTAATAGGTAAGTAGTTTTGCGGTTGTTATCTAATATATAACTTGTAGGTAAGTAGCTCTGCAGCTGTTAGAAAATATACAACTAGTAGGCAAGTAGTTTTGCGGTGCCGGTTGTTATAAAATATATTGCAGCTGTAAGAAAATATCAACTAGAACTAATAGATAATATCTTATTTACTGCCTAATTTTAGTATCAGCAGCAGCACAGCAGTTAACTGCTTTTTAAAAAAAAAAAAAAAAAGTTTTACTTTTTTTGCAAAACTTCTAATTGCAATCTGCTAATTAATTAATCTGCTAAAATACTTAAATTTTTTAATAGTAAGCAGCTGTGACAGCTGTCAACGGTCAACTAGTAAAATAAAAAAGTCAAGCAGCCTCTCTCAGTCAGAAAGAATCAGAAATTAATAAAGCAAATTGTTTTAATTTTTTTAAATTATTTTATTATTCCCAAATTACTCCACTCCCTACTCTAATCTCTATCTGCTAAGTATTTTCTTGTTCAGGCAGCTGTTAGAAAATATACAACTAGTAGGCAAGTAGTTTTGCGGTGCCGGTTGTTATAAAATATATTGCAGCTGTTAGAAAATATCAACTAGAACTAATAGGTAAGTAGTTTTGCGGTTGTTATCTAATATATAACTTGTATGTAAGTAGCTCTGCAGCTGTTAGAAAATATACTACTAGTAGGTAAGTAGTTTTGCGGTGCCGGTTGTTATAAAATATATTGCAGCTGTTAGAAAATATCAACTAGAACTAATAGGTAATATCTTATAATAATTATAATATAGCTAACTAGAGATAAAATATAAAATTTTAAATATGCAGGTTTACTGCCTAATTTTAGTATCAGCAGCAGCACAGCAGTGAGTTAACCACTTTTTAAAAAAAAAAAAAAAACTTTTGACTTTTTTTGCAAAAATTCTAATTGCAATCTGCTAATTAATTAACCTGCTAAAATACTAACGTCTAGATTAGTCTACGTTAGCCGTCCAAACCAGCGTTAGGGGGTCCTAACGCTGGTTTTGGCCGCCTGCTGGTATTTAGAGTCAGTCAGGAAAGGGTCTAACGCTCACTTTCCAGCTGCAACTTTTCCATACCGCAGATCCCCTTACGTCAATTGCGTATCCTATCTTTTCAATGGGATCTTTCTAACGCTGGTATTTAGAGTCTTGGCTGAAGTGAGCATTAGACTCTCTACCAACAAGACTCCAGCCGCAGAAAAAAGCCAGGAGTTAAGAGCTTTCTGGGCTAACGCCGGTTCATAAAGCTCTTAACTACTGTGCTCTAAAGTACACTAACACCCATAAACTACCTATGCACCCCTAAACCGAGGTCCCCCCACATTGCCGCCACTCTAATAAAAATTTGTAACCCCTAATCTGCCGACCGCACACTGCTGCAACCTACATTATCCCTATGTACCCCTAATCTGCTGCCCCTAACACCGCCGACCCCTATATTATATTTATTAACCCCTTATCTGCCCCCCAACGTCACCGATACCTACCTACACTTATTAACCCCTAATCTGCCGATCGGACCTCGCCGCCACTATAATAAATGTATTAACCCCTAAACCGCTGCACTCCCGCCTCAAAAACCCTATAATAAATAGTATTAACCCCTAATCTGCCCTCCCAAACATTGCCGACACCTAACTTCAAGTATGAACCCCTAATCTGCCGACCGGACCTCGCCGCTACTATAATAAATGTATTAACCCTAACCCTAACACCCCCCTAAGTTAAATATAATTTTTATCTAACGAAATAAATTAACTCTTATTAAATAAATTAATCCTATTTAAAGCTAAATACTTACCTGTAAAATAAACCCTCAAATAGCTACAATATAAATAATAATTATATTGTAGCTATTTTAGGATTTATATTTATTTTACAGGCAACTTTGTATTTATTTTAACTAGCTACAATAGCTATTAAATAGTTAATAACTATTTAATAGCTACCTAGTTAAAATAATTACAAAATTACCTGTAAAATAAATCCTAACCTAAGTTACAATTAAACCTAACACTACACTATCAATAAATTAATTAAACTACCTACAATTATCTACAATTAAATCAACTAAACTAAATTACAAAAAACCCCCACTAAATTAAAAAAACAAACAAACACTAAATTACAAAAAAAAAAGATTACAAGAATTTTAAACTAATTACACCTACCCTAAAAAAATAACAAAGCCCCCCAAAATAAAATGCCCTACCCTATTCTAAAATAAAAAGTTTACAGCTCTTTTACCTTACCAGCCCTTAAAAGGGCCTTTTGCGGGGCATGCCCCAAAGAATTCTGCTCTTTTGCCTGTAAAAAAAAATACAATACCCCCCCCAACATTACAACCCACCACCCACATACCCCTAATCTAACCCAAACCCCCCTTAAAAAACCTAACACTAAGCCCCTGAAGATCTCCCTACCTTATCTTCACCACGCCGGGTATCACCGATCCGTCCAGAAGAGGCTCCGAAGTCTTCCTCCTATCCGGCAAGAAGAGGTCCAGAAGAGGCTCCGAAGTCTTCCTCCTATACGGCAAGAAGAGGACATCCGGACCGGCAAACATATTCATCCAAGCGGCATCTTCTATCTTCATCCATCCGACGAGGAGCGGCTCCATCTTCAAGACCTCCGGCGCGGAACATCCTCTTCTCCCGACGACTAGACGACGAATGAAGGTTCCTTTAAGGGACGTCATCCAAGATGGCGTCCCTCGAATTCCGATTGGCTGATAGGATTCTATCAGCCAATCGGAATTAAGGTAGGAAAAATCTGATTGGCTGATGAATCAGCCAATCAGATTCTTAGTTCAATCCGATTGGCTGATCCAATCAGCCAATCAGATTGAGCTTGCATTCTATTGGCTGATCGGAACAGCCAATTTATTTTCTACTAAATTGTATTCTGAGAGTTAAAGGGACAGTCTACACCAGGATTTTAATGTTTTAAAAGATAGATAATCCCTTTATTACCCATTCCCCAGTTTTGCATAACAAACACAGTTATAATAATATACTTTTAACCTCTGTGATTATCTTGTATCTAAGCCTCTGCAAACTGCCCCTTTATTTCAGTTATTTTGACAGACTTGCAGTTTAGCCAATCAGTGCCTGCTCCCAGATAACTTCCCGTGCATGAGCACAGTGTTATTGTAACAATCAAACCTGCTTAGTATGATTACAAAATTAGGTATGTAGCACAATATCAATTGAGAGTACTATTACTTGGTAAACCCATATGGATATATGTGCAGTTAATATAAGATTAATGTTTCCCTACAAAAAATACACACTAAAGTATTATCTGCAATATAGGAATCAATATCGAAAGCAATCTTGGAAATAAGCAGGCTTGTATAATACAAGAGGGTTTAGGAATAGGTGAAACTTTCTAATGAATAAGTAAGGAGTAGTTATAATAGAATGCGTAATATGAGTTATTAAACACACAGCAAGTAAGTCTTATCCAATGTAGTATTGATAAATTCATATAATGGAGAACTTCTGCAGATAAAGTTATAAATGCAAACGTGGTAATGTACCTTGAAAACTGTGAGTGCGGTAAGTAAGGACAAACACTTCCGGGTTCTGTAGGCTGCGGGTGCAGCAGGAGTTGAGACACGCTGAAGCCGGCTAACTGTCAGCGTGTGACGTCACGATTCTCCGGTGCAGCAGAAAACAACATATAGTTAATGTAACAGAACAAATAAGTTTAACAGTTTAGAGCTTCAATAACCGGTTATTCTTTATGGCTGCCACAGACTTGTTTGGAAAATAATATGAGCTGATAAGATGAAACAGGTAACGTAACTCCACAAATTAAAGACAGTCTTGAATAAATGAAAGTACTTGCCAAAGTAAGATTTCCAATAATAAAGATGTTGCAACAGGCTGGAAATAAATATGAGATCCGTAGTAGGAAGATCTTGAATGAGATAACTTCAGTTGTTGATAAGTTAAGATTCAATTATAACCTTCCAGAGATCTGAGAGGCTCAGTGTTACTCTGAGGAAAATAACAAAATACTAAGCAAGGTGTGTTTAGTGAACAGGTGTTTTATGGGAGTAAGTAAGATATGATTGGTTGAACTCTAATTAAGGAAACAGTACACCCAAAAGCCTGACATGACTCCCCCCTCAAACAAGCTGATCCTCAGCTTGAAGTCTGGGGCGATCTGGATATCTCCTGTGGAATTGGGAAACAAGTCGAGGAGCATTAAGATTAGATGCGGGTTCCCAGGAGTCATCTTCCTCTGAGTATCCCTTCCACCTAATTAAATATTCCAGAATTCCCTTGGAAAACCTTGAATCAAGTACTTCTTTCACCTCATAGACTTCTGAGTCTTGGATGGAAGTGGTCGGCAGTAATTGGGGTGTGTTATTTCTAGTAGGAACGTATGGTTTGAGGAGGGAAACATGGAAAGTCGGATGTATTCTCATAGATGATGGTAAATCCAGAGTGACTGCATTCTGATTTATTACCCTAGTAATGGGGAAAGGTCCACAGAATTTTTGTGTCATTTTCCTACTAGGAAGATGTAGCTTTAGGTTTTTCGTTGACAACCATACCTGGTCTCCAATTTGATATGAAGGTGGTTGTCTGTGTCTCAAATCATAATAGTGCTTTTGGGAAGTCTGAGCTTTTGAAATGTTTTCCTTGATAACCCGAAAATTGTCTAGAAGTGCATTATTCCATTCATCTACCAGAGGAGAATTGGAAGGGGTAGTACTAACTGAAGTGATGGTTGGATGGTACCCATAATTTGCGAAGAACGGAGATAATTTTGTGGATGAATTGGTTAGATTATTGTAGGAAAATTCAGCGAAGGGTAAGTATGTTATCCAATTGTCTTGCTGGTAGGAACAAAAACATCGTAGGTACTCATCTAACCATTGATTGATTCTTTCAACCTGTCCGTTTGCTTGTGGATGAAATGCAGTTGTGTATTGATGGGTTATGTTAAGAGATTGACAGAGACTTTTCCAGAATTTAGATGTGAACTGGGATCCCCTGTCAGATATCAAAACTGTTGGTACCCCATGAAGCCGAATCACATGTTGTATAAATAAGTTAGCTGTTTCTGCTGAAGTGGGAAGCTTATGAAATGGAATAAAATGCGACATTTTGGTGAAACTATCAACAACTACCATGATAGTGGTATAATTCTTTGATGGAGGTAGATCCACAATGAAGTCAACTCCTACTTGTTTCCAGGGTCTGTCAGATGTTGGAATTGATATTAAAAGTCCATAAGGTAATTTCCGCTCAGTTTTGCATACTTGACAAGTAACACAACTCTTTATATAACTTGAAACAGTTTCCTTCAAATGAGGCCACCAATATGTCCTTGTTATAAGTTCGATGGTGCGTGATTCCCCTGGATGTCCAGCTAAGGGTGAATCATGGTGATGTTGTAGGATTTGTTGTCTCAAATCTTTAGGAATATAAATCATATTCTTGTAGTAGTATAATCCGTCTTTCAAATCCAAAGGAACCTTAGTGTCAGTAGGTGAATTTTTTGAAGAGTTCTTTATATCAGTTAGAAAGTCTGAAGTTAATCCGATGAAGCGTTCAGGAGGAATTATAGCAGTAGGATTTTCGTTAGGAATAGGTTCGGATAGTTGTCGAGAGAGTGCATCCGCTTTTCCATTTTTGTTTGCTGGGCGGTATAGGATTTGAAAGTCAAATCTTGCAAAGTAAAGACTCCACCGTACCTGTCTAGCTGATAGAGTCTTGTTATTTTGCAGGTATTGGAGGTTTTTGTGGTCCGTGTAAATTATGAAGGGCATTTTTGCACCTTCTAGTAGGTGTCTCCAAAATTCTAAGGATTTGCGGATGGCGAGTAATTCTTTGTCTCCTATTGCGTAATTCCTCTCTGCTGATGTCATACTTTTTGAAAAGTAGGAGATTGGATGTAGAGGATCTTTGGGTGTTTTCTGTTGTGAAAGTACTGCCCCAATCGCAAAGTCTGAGGAATCAACTTCCAATACATATTGTAAATCAACATTCGGAAATTTGAGTATGGGTGCTTCTGTGAAAGTTTGTTTCAAGAAGTCAAATACTTTGGAATGACTTTGATTCCAATGGAATTGTTGGGTTGAACCAGTAAGTTGTGTGAGTGGTCTCACTATTGATGAGAAATTCTTTATAAATTTTCTGTAATAATTGGCAAACCCCAAAAACCTTTGGAGAGACTTCTTATCTTTAGGAGTTGGCCAATTTTTCACTGAATCAACCTTCTCGGTTTGCATTTGGATACCAGCAGGAGATATAGTATAGCCTAAGAATGAGATAGTGGTATTGTGGAATGAACACTTTTCTAATTTGGCATATAGTTTATGTGTTTGTAACCGAGCTAATACCCAACGGACATGTTTTATATGTTCTGGCAAATTGTTGGAGTAAATTAAGATGTCGTCTAAGTATACTACTAGACATATGTCTAATAAATCCCGGAAAATATCATTAATAAAGTGTTGGAACGTTGCGGGGGCATTACAGAGACCGAATGGCATCACTAGGTACTCATAGAGTCCATACCGAGTTCTGAATGCTGTGAGCCATTCGTCTCCTTCTCTTATACGTATGAGATTGTATGCCCCACGCAAGTCCAACTTAGTAAAGATGGTAGCATTACTTAATCTTTCAATTAATTCCGGTATGAGAGGTAACGGATATCGTTTTTTTACCGTCCGTTTATTAAGCTCTCGGTAATCTATTATCGGCCTGAGGGAAGTGTCTTTGTTGGTTACAAAGAACATTCCAGCTGCTGTGGGTGAAGATGAGGGTCTGATAAAACCCTTTCGAAGGTTATCTTGTAGGTATTGTTTTAGATGTAACAACTCAGGGTGACTCAATGGATACAAATGACCAACCGGTAATGTTGCACCTGGAATTAATTCAATTGGGCAATCATAAACCCGATGGGGTGGAAGAGTTTCTGCCTCAACTTTACTAAAGACCTCTATGAAGTCCTGGTATGGTTCCGGTATTTGAATCTGTTCTAATTCTGTGTGTAGTATTTTATGATGTGGGAAGCATGTGTTTTCACAGAATTTTGATTGGAAAGCAACAGTTAAAGTAGACCAATCTATATAGGGATTGTGTGTCTGAAGCCAGTATAACCCTAATACTATAGGAAAATGAGGTGATGGAATTACATCGAATGTTATATATTCGGTGTGACCATCTTCAGTAATAACTAATATAGGTATTGTGTTGTGAGTTATAGGACTATTTGCAATCACAGAGCCATCAATAACTTTGATTGAGACTGGTGTTTTCTTTAATACAATAGGTATTTTATTTTTCAATACAGTAGATTTGTCTATAAAGTTTCCAAAGGCTCCAGAGTCAACGATGGCAGAAGTAAACAATCTGTTAAGGTCCCACTGCAAAAGGAGAGATAGTTTGCAATAAGAAATTTGTTTATCTAGACTTTGAGTATTGTTAATATGAACAAACTTACTCTTTTTATTTTTTTGTAATGTTGGACAGTTCATAACTGTATGACTGGGATTTGCACAATACATACAGAGGTGATTGGTTCTTCTTCTTATCCTTTCTTCAGGGGTTAATGGTCCACGTATAACTCCTATTTCCATGGGGGTGACATGCTCCGTTGGAGGTGATTTTATATGTGCAGAGGTGGACATAGTGGCTTTAAATGTTGGATCTGAATAACCACGTTCAGCTTTGCGTTCCCTGAGCCTCCGGTCGATTTGGGTTGAGACTTTTATTAATGCATCCAGGGTACTTGGAAGCTCTATACGTGCTAGCTCATCCTTGACAGGATCAGACAGTCCCAATCTAAATTGGTTTCTGAGCGAAACCAAACTCCATGCTGAGTCTGATGCATACAGCTTAAATTCAGTGGTATATTCCTCCACTGTCTTTTTTCCTTGTTTTAAGCTCCTCATCTTTTGTTCAGCCGTTAGTTGAATGTCAGTATCTCTATATAGCTCATCCATAGCTTGGAAAAAATTTGTTAGTGAATCTAGTAGGGGGTCATTTGTTTCACACAAATGATCTGCCCAAATTCTGGGTTCAGATCTTAGAAAAGATATTGTGGACAAAACCCTTACCCTGTCAGTGGGGTAAGTTTTTGGTTTTAAATTGAAGAGCAGGTAGCAAGCATTTTTAAACTGCCTATAGGTTTTCCTGTTACCATTATATAATTCTGGCAAGCTTATCTGTGGTTCAGAACTGGGGGTTTGTTGTTCTTTTACCTCCTTTATAAGCTCTCTGAGAACCTGATTTTCTAGCTGTAAGTCCAGGATAGCCTGTCCCATTTTGTCTACCTTTTGACTCAGGTTATAGACTACTTGGGGAATTTCAGCAGGTTCCATTTTCTTTTATGGCTTAGTATTATGTAACAATCAAACCTGCTTAGTATGATTACAAAATTAGGTATGTAGCACAATATCAATTGAGAGTACTATTACTTGGTAAACCCATATGGATATATGTGCAGTTAATATAAGATTAATGTTTCCCTACAAAAAATACACACTAAAGTATTATCTGCAATATAGGAATCAATATCGAAAGCAATCTTGGAAATAAGCAGGCTTGTATAATACAAGAGGGTTTAGGAATAGGTGAAACTTTCTAATGAATAAGTAAGGAGTAGTTATAATATTATGCGTAATATGAGTTATTAAACACACAGCAAGTAAGTCTTATCCAATGTAGTATTGATAAATTCATATAATGGAGAACTTCTGCAGATAAAGTTATAAATGCAAACGTGGTAATGTACCTTGAAAACTGTGAGTGCGGTAAGTAAGGACAAACACTTCCGGGTTCTGTAGGCTGCGGGTGCAGCAGGAGTTGAGACACGCTGAAGCCGGCTAACTGTCAGCGTGTGACGTCACGATTCTCCGGTGCAGCAGAAAACAACATATAGTTAATGTAACAGAACAAATAAGTTTAACAGTTTAGAGCTTCAATAACCGGTTATTCTTTATGGCTGCCACAGACTTGTTTGGAAAATAATATGAGCTGATAAGATGAAACAGGTAACGTAACTCCACAAATTAAAGACAGTCTTGAATAAATTAAAGTACTTGCCAAAGTAAGATTTCCAATAATAAAGATGTTGCAACAGGCTGGAAATAAATATGAGATCCGTAGTAGGAAGATCTTGAATGAGATAACTTCAGTTGTTGATAAGTTAAGATTCAATTATAACCTTCCAGAGATCTGAGAGGCTCAGTGTTACTCTGAGGAAAATAACAAAATACTAAGCAAGGTGTGTTTAGTGAACAGGTGTTTTATGGGAGTAAGTAAGATATGATTGGTTGAACTCTAATTAAGGAAACAGTACACCCAAAAGCCTGACAGTTATCTATATGAAATACGTGAACTAACACCCTCTAGTGGTGAAAAACTGTTAAAATGCATTCTGAAAAGAGGTGGCCTTCAAGGTCTAAGAAATTAGCATATGAACCTCCTAGGTTAAGCTTTCACCTTCTACCTTAGGACATGTTTACCTTAGGACATGTGATTTGTTACTGGGGACCGGAGATGCAGTCCGTTAAAGTTATGGGGGTAGGGGTATCCAAAACCTCCGATTCCCAAAGGAGCTTCCCTCCGGTAATTCCCCCACCTCTTGTCTTCCCTAGGGGCTACCAATCCCCAAAAGAGCAGAGCTCTGGGGCAAAGGGCCGCTGGAGCGACCAGGAGTAAAGTTAGCAGGGGTCCTGCTGTTCTGTGGCTGCCCGGGATTTCCAGGAGCCCGGCCAGCCTGTGAGGGTTTAGGTGGTTGTCCAAATGACAATGTAGAAAGTGTTTGGGTAACTATAGAAACTGAAGGAAACAGGTGTTTAGAATAGGAAGACAAAGAGAAAGAGAGAGGCGCCTCATGGGACAGTATCGAAACAACCAAATCAGGTATACAAATGAGACAGCCCGTAATGGGGTATACTCACAAGGAGAGCGGCATATAAGGATGCCTAGTAGAGCGGGATTGGGGGCCAATCAGAAAGCCAAACATTCTTCTGATTGGCCCCCTATAGGGGTGTGTGAGTGAGGTCAGCATTTGAAAGGATATTAAATACTATAAGTAGAGCAAGTTGTGAGATAGGCAGTATCAGCCTGATGAAACGACCCATAGGTCGAGAAACGCGTTGCTGTATGCCAATTGTTTTTAACTAACTCAATAAATACGAGTTTTTTTATCCATATCACTCCTTGCTCTTCATTATCCTGATCCACCATCCTGATTGGTTTGCTGACCTGCCGATCATACGTTAAGCCTTGCATAGGTTACTCCTTGAACAGCTGTGACGTTCGATGCTGGTTCTCCTTGGCCGCTGATTGGCTGAACGGACCCCGTGACCTGACGTCTCTACGCACTGCAGTGCACGTCTGTCGGGCGACTTGTAGTCCCGTCCCGCTCTACTAGGCATCCTTATATGCCGCTCTCCTTGTGAGTATACCCCATTACGGGCTGTCTCATTTGTATACCTGATTTGGTTGTTTCGATACTGTCCCATGAGGCGCCTCTCTCTTTCTCTTTGATTTACAGGTACCCACCCTCACTTTACAAGAGTGCTGCCCGCTTCTTCGGAAGACCTTGGGAACATCCTTATACTTAACATCCTTTTGAACTTTGCGCACCTCCCATAGAGACTTGGTTTACTCTATTTCTCACTGTTTAGAATAGGAGTTGTATATAGACCACCATTACAGGATGAATCATCAGACAATATATTAATTGATGAAATAGCCAAAATTACAGTGAAGGGCAATGTTATAGTAGTGGGGGACTTTAATATGCCTGATGTAGTCTGGGAAGTACCTGTTGCCAAATCAACTAGAAGTAAATATATTCTGTAATCTTTACAAGGGGAATATCTTGAGCAACTAGTAAAAGAACCAACACGTAAAGGAACTATATTAGATTTAGTACTTACAAACAGTGATATAGTATCTGAGGTGTCTGTGGGTGAGAACTTAGGTTCTTGTGATCATCAGTCTGTATGGTATAATATTCAGGCAAAGGTACTGTGCAACCATAGTAAAACAAAAGTCATACGGCCAGATTACGAGTTTTGCGTTAGAGCTGTGCGGTGCTAACAAGCAGTTTTTTGTCACCGCTCACTTACCTGCAGCGCTGGTATTACAGGTTTTTGAGCATAGAGCAAAATTGTGCTCCATACCGCACTCCAATACCAGCGCTGATTAAGTCAGCGGTGAGCTGGTCGTACGTGCTCGTGCACGATTTCCCCATAGACATCAATGGGGAGAGCCGGCTGAGAAAAAGTCTAGCACCTGCCAAAAAGCAGCGTAAAACTCAGTAACGCAGCCCCATTGATTCCTATGGGGAAACACATTTTATGTTTACACCTAACAACCTAACATGAACCCTGAGTCTAAACAACCCTAATCTTACACTTATTAACCCCTAATCTGCCGCTCTGGACACCGCCACCACCTACATTATATTTATCAACTCCTAATCTGCCGCCCCCAACATCGCCGACACCTACATTATATTTATTAACCCCTAATCTGCTGCCCCCAACATCGCCGACACCTACATTATATTTATTAACCCCTAATCTGCTGCCCCCAACATCGCCGACACTTACAATATATTTATTAACCCCTAATCTGCTGCCCCCAACATCGCCAACACTTACATTATATTTATTAACCCCTAATCTACTGCCCCCAACATCGCCGACACCAACATTATATTTATTAACTCCTAATCTGCTGCCCCCAACATCGCCGCCACCTACATTATATTTATTAACCCCTAATCTGCTGCCCCCAACATCGCCGCCACCTACTTTATATTTATTAACCCCTAATCTGCTGCCCCCAACATCGCCGACACCTACATTATATTTATTAACCCCATATCTGCTGCCCCCAACATCGCCGACACCTGCATTATATTTATTAACCCCTAATCTGCCGCCCCCAATGTCGCCGCAACCTACCTACACTTATTAATCCCTAATGTGCTGCCCCCAATGTTGCCGCCATTATATTAAATTTATTAACCCCTAAACCTGTCTAACCCTAACACCCCCTAATTTAAATATAATTTAAATAAATCTAAATAAAATTACTATCATTAACTACATTATTCCTATTTAAAACTAAATACTTACCTATAAAATAAACCCTAAGCTAGCTACAATATAACTAATAGTTACATTGTAGCTAGCTTATTGTTTATTTTTATTTTACAGGCAAGTTTGTATTTATTTTAACTAGGTAGAATAGTTATTAAATAGTTGTTAACTATTTAATTACTACCTAGCTAAAATAAATACAAATTTACCTGTAAAATAAAACCTAACCTAAGTTACAATAACACCTAACACTACACTACAATTAAATCAATTCCCTACATTAAATACATTAAATTGAATTAGCTAAATCACAAAAAAACCCCACTAAATTACAGAAAATAAAAAAACAAATTACAGATCTTTAAACTGATTACACCTAATCTAATAGCCCTATCAAAATAAAAAAGCCCCCCCCAAAAAAAACAAAAAAACCCTAGCCTAAACTAAACTACCAATAGCCCTTAAAAGGGCCTTTTGCGGGGCATTGCCCCAAAGAAATCAGCTCTTTTTCCTGTAAAAAAAAATACAAACACCCCCCCAACAGTAAAACCCACCACCCACACAACCAACCCCCCAAATAAAATACTAACTAAAAAAACCTAATCTCCCCATTGCCCTGAACCTAAACCTAAAAATAAACCCACCCAATACACCCTTAAAAAAATCCTAACACTAATCCCCGAAGATTCACTTACCGGGAGAAGTCTTCATCCAAGTGGCAAGATGTCCTCAATGAAGCCCTCCATCTTGGATGACCTCATTTAAAGGTACCCCATAGAAATCAATGGCAAAAAAACAACTAACACCTGCGATCGCGGAAACAAAAGTTCCGTAACGCAGCCCCATTGATGTCTATGGGGAAATAAAAATACTGTTTAAACCTATAACCCTAACATAAACCCTATGTCTAAACACCCCTAATCTGCTGCCCCCAACATCGCTGATGCCTGCTTACAGTTATTGACCCCTAATGTGCCGCTCCCGATATTGCCGCTACCTAAATACAATTATTAACCCCTAATCTGACGCTCTCGATATCGCCGCCACAATACTATATTTATTAACCCCTAAACCGCCAGCCCCCCCCACATCACAACATGCTAAATTAAACTATATAAGCCCCTAAACCCAATCCCCGTTCCTGCAGAGGAACTGGAACAATCACCCCTGAAAGCTCCAGGTCTGAAACATTGCCCATAGTTAAACAGCTCTTTTTTCTGCAAAAAAACACCGCCCTAAATAAATACATTACACAAAATAACAAACAAATGATCAAAAATAAAACAAATATTCCTATTCTAAAACTAAAAAAAAACAACTTAAAAAAACCTAACACTAACCCCCGATGATCCACTTACAGTTGTTGAAGTCCCGCTTGAAGGATCTGCAGCCAGCCGGCGAAGTCATCATCCATGCAGCAAGAAGTCTTCATCCAGACGGCCTCTTCGATCTTCATCCAGCCAGCGTGGAGCTGGTCCATCCTGAAGACATCCGGCGCGGAGCATCCTCTTCATACGGTCACCACCGTACACTTAATCTTTAATGCAAGGGAGGCGATTCAAGATGGCGCCCCTTGCATTCCTATTGGCTGAAAAATTTGAATCCTATTGGCTGAAAAATTTGAATCAGCCAATAGGAATTAGGGCTGCTAAAATCCTATTGGCTGTTCAAATCAGCCAATAGGATATAAGCAGCTCTCATTCTATTGGCTAATTTGAATTAGCCAATAGAATGAGAGCTGCTTAAATCCTATTGGCTGATTTGAACAGCCAATAGGATTTTAGCAGTCATAATTCATATTGGCTAATTCAAATTTTTCAGCCAGTAGGAATGCAAGGGAAGCCATCTTGAATCGCGTCCCTTGCATTGAAGATTCAGTGTACGGCGGCGACCGTATGAAGAGAATGCTCCGCGCCTGGATGTCTTCAGGATGGACCCGCTCCGCGCCAACTGGATAAAGACTTCTTGCCATCTGGATGAGGACTTCGCCGTCTGGATGATGATAGAAGAGGCTGCCTGGATGATGACTTCGCCGGCTGGATGAAGATCATTCAAGCGGGCTTCAACAACTGTAAGTGGATCATCAGGGGTTAGTGTTAGGTTTTCTTAAGGGTTTTGTGGGTGTTTTTTTTTTTAGTTTAAGGTCTGGGCAGTAAAAGTGCTAAATTCCCTTTTAAGGGCAATGCCCACACAAATGTCCTTTTCAGGGCAATGGGTAGCTTAGGTTATTTTAGATTTTTTTATTTGGGGGGGTGGTTGGGTGGTGGGTTTTACTGTTGGAGGGTGTTTGTATTTTTTTTACAGGTAAAAGAGCTGATATCTTAGGGGCAATGCCCTACAAAAGGCCCTTTTAAGGGCCATTGGTAGTTTATTGTAGGCTAGGGTTTTTTTATTTTAGAAAGGGCTTTTTTATTTTGATAGGGCTATTAGATTAGGTGTAATTCTCTTTTATTTTTGATAATTTTGTTATTTTTCGTAATTTAGTGTTTGTTTTTTGTAATTAAATACTTTTTGTAATTTTTAGAGTAGTGTTAGGATTTTTTTAATGGTAGTTTAGTTTTATTTAATTAGTTTAATTTTAGTTTAATAATTATAATAGTTTAATTGTTAGTTTAAAATGGTTTTTTTTAATTTGACAGGTAAGTTTTAATTTAATTTAATATAGGGAAATTGTGATTTTAATATAAAGTTTGGGGGTCGTTAGGTTTATGGGTTACTGGTTTAAATTAGTTTATTTTGTTGTGGGGGGACTTTCGGTTTAGGAGTTAATAGTTTATTTTAGTATATTTCATTGTGGGGGCTTGCGGTTTAGGGGTTAATAGGTTTATTATAGCGACGGAGTGGGCGGACGGCAGATTAGGGGTTAATAATATTTAAATAGTGTTTGCAATGCGGGAGGGTGGTGGTTTAGGGGTTAATAAGTTTATTATACTGGCGACAATGTCGGGGAGCAGCGGAATAGGGGTTAATTCTTTTTTTTTTGCCGTAATTTTTACGTGTGCGGGACTGACGTTGCATTACAGGCTAAAAGGTGTGCGGTACACCTATACCGACAAGACTTGTAATAGCTGTGGTGCTGTTTTAACGCTGAAAATGCAATTTTTTCAGCATTACAAGCCGCAACGTAAAACTTGTAATCTAGGTGAATGAATGTGAGTAGTACTTTTCTTTTTACAGAGGAAGAAGTTTCAAGGGCTTTATCAAAAATAAAAGTAAATAACTCTGTGGGTCCAGATAATATTCATCCAAAGGTTCTAAGAGAACTTTGATCCGTAATAGCTACTCCATTAGCTGATTTATTTAATCAGTCACTTCTAACAGGAGTTGTTCCAAAAGACTGGAAAATTGCCAATGTAGTCCCTCTTCATAAAAAGGGTAGTAGGGAAGACCTCAATTGCAGGGAAATTAATGGAAACTCTTTTAAAGGAAAGACTTGTATCTTTACTTCAGTCAAACAACTTAGAAGACAAAGGACAGCATGGTTTCACTGCTGGAAGATCATGTCAGACTAATCTAATTGATTTCTTTGACTATGTAACTAAAATAATAGACCAGGGAGGAGCCAGAGGGATTGCCTCCGGGCATAGTCCACCACAGTGAGAATATATGTATTCCCGGAGGGACTGGGTCGGGCTAATGGACCTACTATGTCCACAGCAAATCTGCTGAAGGGTTTGTCGATAATGGGGAGCGGGTGCAGGGGAGCTTTCTTGTGATCGGCAGTTTTCCCTACCTTCTGGCATACTTTACACATTCTACAATATTCCTTAATTTCTGCTTTGATTCCAGGCCAGTAATAGATCTGATCTAGGCGGTGATGGGTTCGGGACTTCTCTAAGTGCCCGGCTAGTGGAATGTCATGTCCTATTCGTAGCAGGTCGGACTGGAATTTTTCTGGTACAACTAGCTGTCGTTTAGGCACCTGACCCTTCCGTCTCTTGAAGATCTGGTACAGGAGCCCTCCCAACCACTGGAAGTGCTCCTCACGGGGTCCTTTCAGACCCTATTCGGTCTCTGTACAGGGCTAGTGTCGGGTCCAGTTTCTTAATCCAAAACATTTCTCTTTTCTTTAGTATCAATTCCCTATCACCTCCCTTCCTGGGTCTACCCACTTGTTCTATTATTTGAAATCGCAACTGGCTTATATTCTGGCCCATGGAGAGGAAGTGATGGGAAAGGGGGACATCTTTGTTATTTGTCCTGATATTCAACGTATGCTCAGTTATTCTTTCCCTGACCTCCCTACTCGTTTCACCCACATCAATTCTGGCACAAGGACACTTGATAATGTATATTGCCTATGTGGCTCTACACGTTAGATAATCTTTTATTCTGTATTTTGTCCCATTCATGGGATGAAACATTTTTTCACCCCTAATCATAGAGCTACAGTGTAGACAGGGATAACACCCTGTTCTATTTGATCCTATTCATGTTTTGTACACTTAACTTCGTGCTACCTGTGTCAGCAGGAACTAAAACATCTTTCAAACTTTTGCTTTTTTTATTTGCTGTCATTGGTCTCTCTTGAAAGCTTTCAATATTGGGATTACATTCTTTTAAGATATACCAGTACTTATTCAAGATGTTCCTAATTTTTGGGCCTAAATTATTGTACTGGGTAACAAATATCATTCTGTTGCCTTTATTACTCTTATTCTTTCTAACCTGTTGGTCACTATTCTGGTTAACAAATTCCAGTTGATCTGTAATCATTTTTTCTGGGTAGCCTCTTGCTATGAACTTCTTAGCCATTTCATCTAATCTTAGGCTGCATCTCCTTTTATCGGTGACAATTCTCTTAACTCGCATGAACTGGCTCCTTGGTATGGCTTCTAGTGTGTTAATTGGATGAAAACTATTATATTGTAAGACTTTATTTTTGTCCGTAGGTTTAGTATATAGGTCCGTTTTAAGAAACCCTTCATCAATATATACAACAGTGTCTAAAAAATGGACACCCATTTCGCTCATGTTCAGTGTAAAATTAAGCCCCAGGTACTGTTGTATTTAAATGTTCAACTCCAATAGGCTCCCAACGTCCCCCAACCATATGCCAAAAATATTGTCGATGAATCTCCACCATGCAGTGCCATGCCACAAAAATAGCCCATGTGGGTATACAAATCTTTCTTTAATATGAGACATATAAATATTGGCATAGGTTGGGGCGGCGTTGGAGCCCATTGCCGTTCCCAGTTTTTGCAAAAAGAAATGATCTTGGAACAAGAAATAATTTTTATACAGAATTAGAGATAATAAATCAACCAAAAATTGTACTTCATCATCACCATATCTACCATCCATTTTAAGTGTATTTGCCACTGCAGAAATGCCACTGGTATGTTTAATTGAGGTGTATAAGCGTGTTACGTCTAACGTATATAAAATACACTTGTTACCAATATATCCTATGTCCTTTAGTTTATTTAAAAAGTCATTAGTGTCCCTTAGATAGGAGGATGATTTAGGGAGATTAGGTTGTAACACCTTATCTAAAAATACTGAGATTTTAGAAAACACTGAATTTACCCCTGCCACTATGGGGCGACCAGGCGGATGATATTCATCCTTATGGATTTCCGGCAGTACATATAAAACAGGCCTTATTGGGGTTTTTTTCAATCAAGGATTCTTTAAACTTTTCTGATATAATACCGGCTCTCACTGCCTTTCTTATGTGTTCTAACTCTTTATTGATTTGGATAGTAGGATCTCCCATAAGGAGCTTGTATACCTGGGTATCACTAAGTTGCCTCTCTATTTCTTGTACATAGTCAGTTCTTGTACATAGTCAGCTTTGTTTAACAGGACTACAGCTCCGCCCTTGTCCGCCTCCTTTATTATCAATTCCGTATTATTTATTAATTGGTTTACTGCCTCTTTTTCTTTCTTGCTAGCTTGTACTAGTCTTTTATTTTTGTTTCTCCTCAGTAGAATATCTACCTCTTTCTGAACTAGTTTTGCATAAGTAGCAACACTGTGTGGAGTGGATAGTGTAAATTTACTTTTCCCTTGAATCCCAAATTCTTTTGGATCATTGAAATTAAAGGGACATTAAACACTTGTCATTAGGGTTTTTTTTTTTAGTCATAATGCTGTTTTAGTTTTTAAAATGCAAATTGGAATTTTTTTTTATTATAGGTGTTCCTATTTTTTTTTTTTTTTTACATTTACTTGTGCTTTGTTCCTGCTCCCTGCCGAATCCGTGCAGACATGGTGGAAGTCTGTGCTTATTGCTGTGAGCGTGCACGCAACAGTACAAAACTGCTATAACGTTTGCAGCGATTATCTTTAGCTTTTTGCACAAGAATAGATTTTGAAGCAGCATCAGCTATTGATTGCTATATAGCTAATAAAATTGCATTTATTTTTTAAAGTTGAATTCATGTACGCTATTTATTCATTCCTATAAGCACATTTCAAATATTTCCCCCTCTTTTCCCTTCTACTCCTCACCTCACCTTTCTCTCCAAGCTCCCGCTCAAGCCATAAATTGTTTTATTTTCCTGTGCCTGTCAGAGTCTGATCGGACCCTATGCAAATCTGCTCCATTCCAAGGCTTTGATTTGCGGCTCTGCCCGGCAGCTCACTCTCTGTGCTCCGCATGTGATAGGGAGCAGGCATTAGGAAGATCAGAGCAGGGAAAACTTTGCATCGATCTTTAGTTTAATTGCTTTAGAATACACACATTTTAAAACGTTACTCATTTTAATTGTTGAGCATAAATATAAGGTATAATTATTATGTTTTAGTTTCTTTAAACGTTTTGTAATGTATTGTTCACTGTGTCAGTGCAGCTTCATGTCATTAGATCTGATAATATTTACATATACAAAACCATATAACAATGCACTAGGGACAAAGGTGTAATTTGCAGCCACATAACACTTATACTGCAGTGCTTGGCTGTCTGATCCTCATTATCCCTGTTGTGTACGGAACAGTCACTAAACACTACATTCTTTGGCTGACCTCTCCCTACAACCTAACAAAAGACAAACAAAGTTTTCCCTGCTCTGATCTTCCTAATGCCTGCTCCCTATCACATGCGGAGCACAGAGAGTGAGCTGCCGGGCAGAGCCGCAAATCAAAGCCTAGGAATGGAGCAGATTTGCATAGGGTCCGATCAGAGCAGGGAAAACTTTGTTTGTCTTATGTTAGGTTGTCAGCCAAAGAATGTAGTGTTTGGTGACTGTTCCGTACACAACAGGGATACTCACGACCAGACAGCCAAGCACTGCAGTATAAGTTTTATTTGGCTGCAAATTACACCTTTGTCCCTAGTGCATTGTTATATGGTTTTGTATATGTGTAAATATTATCAGATCTAATGAAAATGTTCAAGTGCTCATTGAATTATACAATACATCCACATTATCTGTTACTTGATTATTATGCATATTCGGTACATAATCAACTGTGTGACAGTTCTTTGGCATTGCACGGTTAAGGGCTTTCGGCTAGATTGCAAGTTTTGCGTTAGGCTTAAAAAGCAGTGTTAGCCGGTCCTAACGCTGCTTTTTAACGCCCGCTGGTATTACGAGTCTTGAAGGTACAGGGTCACCGCTCACTTTTTTGGCCAGACTTGGAAATACCGCAAATTCACTTAAGTAAATTGTGTATCCTCTTTTTTCGATGGGACTTGCATAGCGCCGGTATTACAAGTCTGCCAAAAAGTGAGTGGTAGATCCTCTCCTGTCAAGACTGGTACCGCATTTTAAAGTCAGTAGTTAAGAGTTTTACACTACAATGACGTAGCATAAAACTCATAACTAAAGTGCTAAAAAGTACACTAAAACCCATAAACTACCTATTAACCCCTAAACCGAGGCTCTCCCGCATCGCAAACACTTAAAAAAAAAATGTAACCCCTAATCTGCCAAACCGGACATCGCTGCCATTATAATAAATATATTAACCTCTAAACCGCTGCACTCCCGCCTCGCAAACATTAGTTAAATATTATTAACTCCTAATCTGCCATCCCTAACATCGCCGACACCTACCTACATTTTTTAACCCCTAAACTGCTGCCCCCAACGTCGCCGCCACTATACTAAAGTTATTAACCCCTAAATCTAAGTCTAACCCTAACCCCCCTAACTTAAATACAATTAAAAGAAATTTAAATAAAAATTACTATCATTACCTAAATAATTCCTATTTAAAACTAAATACTTACCTATAAAATAAACCCTAAACTAGCTACAATATAACTAATAGTTACATTGTAGCTATCTTAGAGTTTATTTTTATTTTACAGGCAAGTTTGTATTTATTTTAACTAGGTAGAATAGTTACTAAATAGTTATTAACTATTTAATAACTACCTAGCTAAAATACCTGACGACGTTGGGGGCGGCAGATTAGGGGTTAATAAATGTAGGTAGGTTGCAGTGACGTTGGGGCCGGCAGATTAGGGGTTAATAAATAGTATGTAGGTGTCGGCGATGTTGGGGGCAGCAGATTAGGGGTTAATACATATAATGTAGGTGGCGGCTGTGTCCGGAGCGGAAGATTAGGGGTTAATAATTATAATGTAGGTGTCTGCGATGTCTGGGGTGGCAGATTAGGGGTTAATAAGTGTAAGATTAGGGGTTAATACATATAATGTAGGTGGCGGCTGTGTCCGGAGCGGAAGATTAGGGGTTAATAATTATAATGTAGGTGTCTGCGATGTCTGGGGTGGCAGATTAGGGGTTAATAAGTGTAAGATTAGGGGTGTTTAGACTCAGGGTTCATGTTAGGGTCTTAGATGTAAACATAAAATGTATTTCCCCTTAGGAATCAATGGGGCTGCGTTAGTGAGATTTACGCTGCTTTTTTGCAGGTGTTTTTTCTGAGCCGGCTCTCCCCGCTGATTCCTATGGGGAAATCGTGCACGAGCACGTACGACCAGCTCACCACTGACTTAAGCAGTGCTGGTATTGGAGTGTGGTAATGAGCAAAATTTTGCTCAACGCTAACTTCTTGTCTTTTTTTTTTTTTTTTTTTTTTAAACAGAGTTTTTATTGAGGGAAAAACAGATCAGGAACAATGCATCTGAAATACATCAATCAAACATCACATGTTCAGTAGAAATGAAAAAAACTGTTATACATGACACATGCTAAAGAATTGTTGATACATCTGAGCAAATTATGGAACAGAACTAATGTGAGTAATATCAGGAACAATGCTCCCCAATGAACCCATTTTGAGAACGATCATACCCTCGTATTTTAAATTTTTTACCCCCAACATGGGGGAGCTGGGAATACAATTATTTATGTAAACTTGAAAAAGAGAATCATGCTGACTTATCAAATTGTAATTATGTCCCCCTGGCCGGCGACATAAGAAAGAAAAGAAAAAAAATATATATATCAGCGAACTCATATGATCTTACAGGCATCAAGAAAAACAAATCATTGATGTACGTAGGTTTGGAAGAAGAAGGGGGTGAGAGGAAAGAACGAAGAAGAGGGGGAGGAAGACTGGAGGGAGGGAGAAAAAAAATATTATCTCCACATTCATCTCTCAACCTGTCACTGAATCTGAATCCAGTCGGTCCAGATCTCCCAGTAATCATCTATGCGGTCAAGTGAACGATACACAAACTTTTCCATTGTCGCCAAGAATTACTAACACACATTTTCAACCTCTCCCTCAGCACTGGTACATTTCCCTCATCGATGAAACATGCACTGGTCACACCTATTCTCAAAAAACCTTCCCTTGATCCTACCTCCCCATCCAACTACTGCCCAATTTCCCTCCTCCCTCTTGCTTCAAAGCTTCTCGAAAAACTAATATATGCACACCTATCCCATTTCCTTACGTTAAACTCCCTTCTTGACCTGCTGCAATCTGGATTTCGTCCCTATCACTCCACAGAGACAGCTATTGTTAAGGTCACCAACGACCTACCTACAGCAAAATCAAAAGGCCACTTCTCTCTGCTTATCCTCCTTGATCTGTCCGCAGCCTTTGACACTGTCGACCACCCTCTTTTGCTCCAAACCCTCCAATCCTTCGGCATCTGTGACACAGCCCTTTGGTGTCTCTCTTCCTACCTATCAAACCGTACCTTCAGTGTAGCCTTCTCTGGGGCCTCCTCTGCCCCGTCTCCACTTTCTGTCGGAGTACCGCAAGGCTCTGTCCTCGGTCCCCTTCTCTTCTCAATCTATAAATCATCACTAGGTTCCCTAATTAAGTCCCATGGTTTCCAATATCATTTGTATGCCGATGACACCCAAATCTACTTCTCTGCACCAGACCTATCTCCTTCCTTGCTAACCTGTGTCACTAACTGTCTTTCTCACATCTTTTCCTGGATGTCCTCTCACTACCTCAAGCTAAATCTCTCCAAAACTGAGCTCCTCAATTTCCCCCCTTCTTCCAAAATCTCCACCCCAATCTCTCTATAACTATCGACAACTCCATCATTAAACCTACCCCACTTGCCCGATGTCTCGGGGTCACATTTGACTCAGATCTTTCTTTCACTCCTCACATTCAGTCTTTGGCTAAAGCCTGCCGCTTCCACCTTAAAAACATCTCTAAAATTAGACACTTCCTTACACAAGACACAACTAAGATTTGAATCCACTCTCTCATCCTCTCCCACCTCGATTACTGCAACTCTGTCCTCTCTGGTCTCCCCAGCTACCGCCTAGCTCCTTTACAATCCTTAATGAATGCCTCTGCCAGACTCATCTTCCTTACAAGTCGCTCTTCATCTGCTGCACCTCTCTGCCAATCTCTTCACTGGCTTCCTCTTGCCTCTAGGATCAAACACAAAATTCTCACTCTGACATACA
This sequence comes from Bombina bombina, assembly GCF_027579735.1. Lineage (NCBI taxonomy): Eukaryota > Metazoa > Chordata > Amphibia > Anura > Bombinatoridae > Bombina > Bombina bombina. The sequence goes on from NC_069501.1 coordinate 378,777,608, forward strand.
AAGCCCTCAACTGCACTGCTCCCCCCTATATCTCAGACCTTGTCTCCAGATACTCTCCCTCCCATCCCCTTTGCTCTTCTCACGACCTCCTACTCTCCTCCTCTCTTGTCACCTTATCACACTCCCATTTACAGGACTTCTCCAGACTGGCTCCCATCTTGTGGAACTCTCTGCCTCGCTCCACAAGACTCTCTTCTAGTTTTAAAAGCTTCAAGTGCTCCATAAAGACTCTACTGTTCAGGGATGCATACAACCTATGCTAACCTTTCTTTATACCAGTTCCTCTCCTCCATTGCTATCCCCTGAACCCCCTTAGCATGTAAGCTTAAGAGTCCAGCTGTTTGTTGATCACCTTCTCAAGAACTGACTACAACAGTGCAACTCTTGGCAGGGCCCTCTACCCATTTGATCCCTATAACTGTTTTTTTTTGTACTCCGCCTTTGTTAATAGCGCTGCGGAATCTGTTGGCGCTCTACAAATAACCGATAATAATAATAATAATAATAATTGTACTACTTCGCAAACATCTGCCAACGAAGGCGGTTCAATTTGCTTCTATGCTCTAGCGATACACAATTTGGTAGCAGAAATAATGTATATCAATAATTGTTTAGTATATTTAAGTAGCCCAACATCAAATACATGAAAGACAATGCATTGAGGGGTCAGAGTTACGGTCAAATTCATTGAGTTGAGTAAAATCTCGATATCTCGCCAAAGGGACAACAGTTTCGGACATGTCCACCACGTATGGAGGTCGGAGCCCTCCTCTCCACATTGTAGCCAACATAGTGGAGATGCTCCCGCAAACATCTTGGACAATTTAGTGGGGATCCTATACCATTTCAATAATAATTTAATGTAACCTTCAAAGACAGTCACGCAATGTAGTGTCTTCTTCGTTAGTGTTATAGCCTTACCAATATCTAATTCAGTGAGTGTCGAATTCAGGTCTCTACACCAAGATTTGATCTGACAAGGGAGTCCTTGAGAATCGTCTCTAAGAAGAGTCCCATAGTGAAAAGTGAGTGGCTTATAACCCCCTAATCCTCCTCGCCATCTATGTTCCCATTTAGAAAGCTGTCTGAGATTTCATTTTGGAAAGTCCCATGATTTCATCAGGCTTAATAGCCTGTAGCATTCAAATCTCAACCACAAGGGGGGGGGTCATCAATTGAATCAATAATTTGTGAAACAGTCATCATACCACCATTTGAGTAAAAATGTTCAGTCACTGTAATTTGTCTAGTATCCCAGAACTCTGCGTGGATATTAGGTAGGTTCCATGTCAAGCCTCTCAGTTGATGTATAGGAGAAGGATGCGGAGCCATCTCTGAATGATGACGTAGACCATGCCACAAACATGTTTTGTTGGACTATAGGATTTTCAATTTGTTTAGCAACAGACTTATAGCTTGGAACCCAAATGGCGTCCAACAGACTTAAGCCTTGCGGCATGGACATCTCCTCTAACCCATACCAGCCCGGTTGCTCCACACGTGGGCACCAGGCTGATATATGTGACAGTCTCATTGCCTCGTAGTATAGGAAAACATTTGGGAAGGATAGCATATTCCCTCTGCATGATCTTATGACAAATCCTAGGTGTTTTACCCTCCCAAGCATATTTGGTAAATATCTGATGAATCTGTTGAAGTATACCATGGGGGATGTTCAACGGGATGCATCTGAAGATATATAAGGCCTTTGGAAGTAAGGACATCTTAATAGTGGCCACACGCCCCAACCAGGATATCTCTCTGAAATCCCATCTGTGGATTAAAGACTGTAGTTCTGCCAGTAATGTATCAATGTTGAGCTTAATCACAGATCCTATATCAGCACTGAGTTTTATACCAAGGTGTGTGAAGGAAGAAGTAGACCACTAGAAATCATAACTACACTGCAAAGTACTAAACTGTTCATTAGGAATGTTGATACAATATGAGGAGATGGGGTCATTAAGAAGGATTGTGACATCGTCTGCATATAGCACGATTTTTTCTTCTCGGGCACCATAGGGGGCACCTCGGATCTGAGGTGAATCCCAAATTGCCTGTGCCAGTGGTTCCATTGCCAGGGCAAATATTAAAAGGGAAAGAGGGGACAACCCTGTCTGGTGCCGTTGGATATACAAATTTCCGGAGAACAAAAACCCATGCCTCTAACCCTGGCACGAGGGGTAGAATATAGAACTTTAATCATATCTATCGATTGTAAGGGGAATCCAAAGACACTTAACACTTCCCACAGGTAGTCCCATCTGACCCTGTTGAATACCTTCTCGGCATCTAACGACAGGGCCATCAGGGATGTCTTAGATTTCTTTGCCTCAGTAAAAATATTTAGTAATCTCTGAGAGTTATCAGGGCCTTGTCGGCCCGGGATGAAGCCAACCTGGTCAACCTTAATTAGGGATGGTAGCAGATGTGCCACTCTATCTGCTATCAATTTAGAATATAGTTTGGTGTCTACGTTAAGTAGAGATATAGGTCTAAAATTGGAACATAGAGAGGGATCTTTCCCCGGCTTGGGTATTGCAATAATAGTAACTTCTAAATTTTCCGGAAGGATCTGACCCTCCGACTTTACCTCATTAAAGACCTGACATAAGATTTGTTGTAGCTGGAGATTTAATTTTTTGTAGAACTGACTAGTAAACCCGTCTGGGCCCGGTGCTTTGTTATTCTTTAATTGTTTGATTGCTTCCCTAATTTCAAACATAGAAAAAGGTTCAACTAATTTATTGCCATCAGCTTCAGACAACGAGGGCAAATTTAATTTATGCAGGAAGACAGACATATCGTTAATCATCGCCATACTTGGTTTCTCAGCTTTTTCGATATTATATAGGGTCTCATAAAACTCAGCAAAAGATTTACCAATATCCTCTGGCGCATATACCTTGTGACCATTGTGATTAGGATAAGAAATCCTTGAGGCTGCTGCAAAGTTTTTGAGTTTCTTTGCTAGCATGGAATCCACTTTGTTACTCTTATAGTACATAGTGAGTGAGTGAATTTTGAAACCGCATGTTTAATTTTTTCTATTTCCAAGACCTTAATCTGGTCTTTCAGATGTAAGATATCATTGGACAATTCAGTAGTGGGGGCCAGTTTGTTTTATTTTTCTTTCGTTCTAAGATCACATACTAGTTTACCCAGAGGGGCACCCCACTTTTTTTTTTGAGCTGCCAGTGTAGCTATGCAAAAGCCCTGTATATACGCTTTTAAAGCAGCCCATCTAATTTGATGGGAAGTTTGGCCTATCGGATTGTTTGCGAGGAATTCCTCAACTTTTCCAGTAATGGCTTGTAAAAAGGTCTTATCGTCCCATAGGAACTTAGGAAACTTCCACGACGGCCTATTTGAAGTACAACCCTCTTCACTCAGCGAGAAAGATACCGCATCGTGGTCTGAGCAAGGGCAGCTGTGTATCCGGGACTCTGAAATCTTATTCATAGTCCAGGAATCGACAAAGAAATGGTCTAAACGCGAATAAGATCGATGAGGGGGCGAAAAGAAAGAATAATCTCTCGAGCTCGGGTGGCACGATCTCCAGACATCATACAGAGAGAACTGATGTATAAGGTTACGAAACTTGGGAGATGTGTTTTTAGAGAACATATCTAAACTCTTGCCACTCGGGAGCTGTTTATCTATTAGTGGATCCCACACCATATTGAAATCACCCCCAAATACTAGTGTTTTTTGTTTCAGCCTCTCGGTTAACTGTAACATTTTATGTAAAAATACTATTTGTCCTTGGTTGGGGGCATATATATTGACCAGAGTATAAATATGATTATTGATTTTACAGATCAGTATTAAGAATCTGCCCTCAGGATCGCTCTCAACATGAATTTGATGAAAAGCTACAGTTTTGTTTATTAGAATAGATACTCCTCTGCTTTTGTCTTGATGGAGAGAGTGGAAGACTATCAGATATTGCTGAAACTTTATTTTTGGAAGTTTATCTACTGCCCAATGTGTCTCCTGAAGGAAAACCACATCGCTGCAGAGTTTTTTGAAAAAAATTATGAGATAAGCTTCTTTTAGTGGGGACATTTAGGCCTTTTACATTTAAGGTCAAAAAACGAAGTTTAGACATTGTCTTCATATTGAAAAAAAAAAAAAAAAAAAGGGGGAAGAGGGAAGATTTAGGGAAGAGAAACAGAAAAGGATAGGCTTCAAGAGTCAGAATAAGAAAAAGCCTCAGTAACTTATGAGCCTATATAGAGAAGGAAAAAAGAAAAGAAAGAAGGCCAGGGAGATAAAATATGCCTCTGCTGAGGACTACTATTAAAGTAACCACAAGTTCAAAAAAGTCAGCACGTTAAAAGTGAGATGAATAAAAAGGGGATAAGTCTAAGGAATCTGCATTCACTTGTTTACTTTCGGTAAACTGTGGTTTTACCTGGGGGGGGGGGGATAGGCTCGTAATCTACCGAAAAGATTCAGTAAATGGAGCAACGGTCCGGGCCAGGGACAATCTAAATTAACCAAATATAGGACAACTATTGTCCAATATTGCGATATAACTAATCTCATCTGTTGTGGTAAGGTAAGTTAGTTAAAAGATATTAACCAGGGGCAGGGACATCTAATCCTCCACTACATGTAGGTAGTCAAGATCTGTCATGATAGGTCTCGCATATAGTGGTCAACTATTCTGTTCGTATTCTGTTATAAAATGTAGCATAAGTTAAACTCTTATGGGTAAACCGCTAAATACCATGAAATTAGTAATGTAATGTAAGTTTCAGAAATTGACACTTATGAAAAGAAAAAACCTCCTCTAGGAGAGAATAAACAGTTATTTCTACTTTTGGGCTATATCCATCTAACAACCAAACTGTCACTCCTGAGATCTAGTGGATATTGTGTCCCTATATTGCAAAAAAAAAAAAAAGAAATCCTAGGTCACGTGTAAGTCATTTGTATTCTAACATCTGACTAGGGTACACTTCGTAACTGTAACCAGGGTCTACTCTGCCCAAGCTATGTAATCCCAAGGAGGATAGTCAACATATTATTCATAAAAATCTTAAGAAAAGTAAAATATTACTCTAAGAGTGTATTTTTATAAGCAAGCAGGAAAACCTCAAACACACATAAACATTGATCGAGCCTAGCAAAACACTTAAATAAATATAAGTACAAATCAACATTGTATATTAAATAGCATGTAAGAAAGTCATAGAGCCTTTTCCCACAGTTAGCTATAATAAGGAGGACTAGCGGGGAGAATATAATTCCCAGGACAGATACTCTGGCCCCAAATGTCAGAGGGAACTATAAACTGTGTACTTAATAGAGTATGTGACGCGTTAAAGCCAGGAAGATGTGTCCCAGAAATATTAAACTTAAAAAAAAAAGTGATAAATGTCAAACACAAATTAAAACTAGGATCCACTCTGCCCATATTATGCAGTCACACTTACAATAGCCAATGTGTTCTTAATAAGAACCCTGAGAGAGGTTAAATATTACTTCAAAAATGTCATGCTGTAAACAAACAAGAAACCCTTCAACACACATAAACATTGGTCAAGCTTAGCGAGACATGTGGATAAATGTAAGTACAACATTATGGGAACATAGGATAAGGAAATTATAAAAATTAACTAAACGTATAAATAAAAACATATAACTGCGGATGTCAAGGCTTTACAATCATTCTTAACCTAAGGGCATAGCTAAGTCCCATTTGTATAAATAAAGTCAAGAAGTGCACACTGGCCAAACAAGCTGGTTACATTCTTATAAAGCTCATGTGTGCCAGACCTGTAAGAATCAAACTGAGCATGACATGCAGATTAGTACCTGTACAGTATTATGGAGAAAGAGGATAAGGAAGTCATAAAAATTAACAAAACATATAAAGAAGAGAGTATAACTGTGCATGCCAAGACTTCAGGATCATTCTTAACATAAGGACATTGCCAAATCCCATTTGAGAAGATAAAGACCAGAAGTGCGCATTAGCAAAACAAACTGGTTACATACTTATAAAGTTCATGTGTGCCAAACCTGTATGAATAAGAAAGAACATTAGAACCATCAAACACAGTTAATAATACCCATCAGTCGTTGTCCTCTGACACATCTTCTCCAAGCATGGGCTCAGCTGGGTTTAAAGTAAGACTATGTCGTTTGCTAGAGGTAGGTCTCTGTGGAAGGGGGGTCTCAAGATTGAGGATGATGAAGAGGAGTGAGCAAACTCTTTTTGTGTAGAGGGGGTTTCTCCTGAATCCCGAGTGTTATTTGTAATCCAGCCTTTTGAGTAGTAGAAGACCCTTGTTTGGGGTGTTAGCAGTGTAGAGACGGCCATCCCTGTTAATAAGGAGTTTAGTAGGATAACCCCACCTATATTTAATTCCTTATTGTCTCAAGGATTTTGTGACCTCCCAAAATGACCCTCTCTTCTGGATCGTGTACTGAGACAAGTCAGGGAAGATCTAGATATTCTTAAACTTCTCAGGTAATACAGGGTTCTGAAACATTGCCCTAAGAATTTGCTCCTTGTAAGTAAAGAAATGAAATCTAGCAATCACATCTCTTGACTTCTCACTTGGTACATTTCTTTCTTTGGGAAGTCTGTGAACTCTATCCACCAAAGCCTCATTAGAAAAACCAGCAGGCTGAAGCAATTCACAAAGCTCTGAACCTAATTCAGATGGTGGCACTTCCTCAGGAATACCTCTAAATCTCAAGTTATTCCTTCGAGACCGATCCTCCCTATCCGCCATCTTTGTTTCAATAGAATCTATCATGTCTACTAGTACTTGGGAATAATTCGCCAGGTTCCCCTGCTCCACTGTGAGGTCTTCCTGCTTTCTCTCTAAGATATCAATATGCTCACTAATAGCGCCAATGTCCTTACGCAGATCTGCTGCAGAATTTTTAATAGCCCTAGTAAGGGTGTCTTGAAGGGAATTTAGCCTCTCGGTAAGTGTGGCTACTATATCTGAAGCTGCGGACTCCGCCATGTTGTTTATCAGATGAGAGTCACACTCCCCACCTATGCTTGTGCCTGCGTGTTGCTGAGAGACAGTGCTGTTGTCTGAGGCCTTGTCTGCCCCCCGGTTTTGATTGACTTTTTATATTCACCAGGGTTAGCGGCCTTCCTTCTGGCCCCCTGTGTAGGGGTTTTATATCTCCCTAGCAAAGCAATAGTAGCTGCAGGGCTATACCGCTAAAGCCGCCATAGCTCTCACTATAGATGAATAGATCCAGTCTCTAAGACACTCGCAACACTCAACAACAGTCAAGGCCGCAAAGTTTGCAAATATAGGTATTAGTCTCACAGGCCTTATATCAGATAAGGGTGCCCTTATGTGTCCACAATTGGCGCTAGGCGTTCAGGTATAGGCACTTAATTATATGTATGTTCCTCAGTCAATAGGACAGGGTAAACTTATTGCCCCAATATCTCCTGTATCTGATAAGAATTTCTGCCCACTTGTACCTTGTTTAGCACCGGATCCTCTGATGCAAGCCGCAGCTCTCTCAGGCTCTTTGCGACCTCTGCTTTCTCTGCCGGATTAGCAAGATAGGGCAAAAACCCCAATCTTCTGCAAGTGTGCAGCGCTCTTGACTTGTTGCGCAGTAAGATAGGCCTGAATCCTCCAAGACATCGGAACACGACCGAAACCGGGCGACAGCCTCTCAAGTGATGTCGATCCGCTACCAACCGGTTACACTGAGGTCCCGGTATGATATTCTTGGGTCTGTCTGTAAAAATTGTATATTACATTGCCTAGATTATATTGCTTTACTCAGGAGCCAGAAGCAAGTGCGTCCGTACAGATCGGCTGTTGGCTCCGCCCCCCCACTTCATGTCTTTTAACGACGGGTTTCTGAAAACTCGTAATACCAGCGCTGCAGGTAAGTGAGCGGTGAGACAAAACTGCTCGTTAGCACCGCATAGCCTCTAACGCAAAACTAGTAATCTGGGCCAATGTTTTTTAAATACACTATATTGCAAAGTTGCATGTTTTAAAGCAATATTAACATTAAATAATTAATAAAAAAGCACTTGAATGTCCCTTTAATGTCTCACAGCAGCCATGTTGATTATGGAGAAATAGCAGTTTGAACAAACTTGGTAGAGGATCTTGCAAGGAGCACATGTGCAAAATTGGGCTTCATTGCACTTAGCGGTTTCAGAGAAGAAGATATTTGAAGATTTTCGCAAAATGTAAGATGGCTGCCACACCATGTGACCAAGGCACTTCTCTTGAGCAATAGCAATTCTAGGTAACAGCAGCAGAGAGCACAGCAAGTTTCAAAGTTGTAACATAAGCAGTTGCAGAGTAAAATATTTTTAAGCATTTATCAAAATTTGTTGCAAAAAGCTATATGGCTTCCAGGGCATGTGACCTATGAGTTCAATGTTACATGAGATGTAGCAGAGCAATAGGCTGTATCCGCATACCTGATTTCAAGAGCTTTGCACAAACAGTTAAGCAGTTATGGGCAATTAAATAAAAAGCTAGGAGGAATAAAAAATAAATAAATAAATAAATAAATAAATACAGCTGCAAGCAGCAATAGAGGTGGCAAAGCGCATCGTCTTTGCAATGGCATACAAGCAGTTAAGTCACAATGTAAAGCTATATAGCAATTTTTACAGCTCTAACATAAGTGATTGCAAAGAAAACACATTTTTTAAATTTTCGCATAAACAAATATGGTTGCCAAAGCATGTGATCGATTCTTTCAACACAAACTATTGGGACTCAAGGCCACAGTATAAGGTTATACAGCAAATTTCACAGTTGTACCATAAGCGGTTACAGAGAAAATCGATTTTTGAAATGTTTGCGTAAAACAAGATGGCTTCCAGCTCTTGTGATCTACAGTCTCCATATTACACACAATAGTGCTCACCATAGATTTCAATAAACATGGCAAAAATAAAGCATTTTTGTCAAACGGTTTATGTTTTATTATTAAAGAATATCATTAAGCGTATGGAACAATTCAAAATAGCCACCAAACCACATGACCTATCAACTTCTCTTGAACAAATCTGAATATTGGTCATAAGATAACTCTATAAACCAGGTTTCACGTCTGTCTCATAAGCGGTTTCAGAGAAGAAGAATTTTGTAGTTTTTAAAAACAGCGCATACAAAACAAAATGGCCGCCACACCGTGTAATGTATAGTTTTCATATTGCACACACTAATGCTCACCATAGACCTCTACAATTTGCTGAAGTTTCATGAAAATTTGTAAATGTTTTATTTCACGAAGGCAACTGCGCAATGCGAACTTTGACCACAATATTGTCTTTGGGCATCATGGCTATGTGTAATCGTGTCTACTACACTGTAATACAGTTAAATAGTGTAAAACTAATTCATAAAGTGCAAATTTACACAATTAAACACCAATAAAAAGGTTAATATCTTGCGGCAGCCATATTGATTATGGGGGAAAAAAAATAATAAAAAATCGCAGTTTGAACAAACTTGGTAGATGGCCCTTCAAGGAGCATATGGGCAATATTGCGCTTCATTGCACTAAGCGGTTTAAGAGAAGATGTTTGCAAAATGCAAGATGGCGGCCACATCATGTGACCCAGGCATATGCTGTGCACTATGTGCGGCAGCCTACTTTCCAACTTGCTTGCAATTATTATATTTATCTATTTATTGCTTTGTGGACTTCTCTGAGGCTATGTGATTATTATGCAACCCGGTCCCGGACCACACTGACGTCATGTGACTTCGGCAAGGTTCGAACCGGGTCTCATTAATAATTACACAGCCACAGAGCCAGAGTCCAGAAAAGCAATAAGGATATAGCAGGAGAGTTGCTTTTTTATAAAAATTGTGTAAGCCAGCCCTGTTACCCCCTATTGGTTAATGTGAACCTGGTCTTAGACAGTCGATTAATGAGACACAGCCCACATTATGCCATCCGATCCCATCATCTGAACAGACAGACTGCAGTTCAAATGTGAGCTGCCCTAGTCTATTGCTTTGTGCTCTGAGTCTATGTGGTTATTATGCAACCCAGTCCCGGACCGCACTGACGTCATGTGACTTTGGCAAGGTCTGAACCAGGTTGCATTAATAATCACACAGCCACAGAGTCCAGAAAAGCAATAAGGATATAGCAGGCAAGTTGGCAAACAGCATTTCCAATGCTGCTTTTTTTTAAAAAACGTGTGTAAGCCCAGCCATGTTACCCGCTATTGGTGAACCTGCCCTGAGACAGCCAATTAATGAGCCCCCACAGTCCACATTGTGCCATCAGCCATACCATCATCTGCACAGACCGTAGCCCTTTGGTGAGCTCCTCAGTGGTGCATAACAATTCTGTCTGCAGAAAAGCACACAATTAACTGTATAATGTATATACTTTATGTACACAGTGTCTCCCTACAGATGTTCTTCTTAATTTTTCACTAAGGGGACCACTTGTAGGGAGACACTGTGTACATAATGTTAACACATTATGCAGTATCCGACTCCCTTCATTCTCTTCCCTCCTTTACTTCTCTCCCTCCGCTCTCTTCCTTCCCTCCTTCCTTTCCTTTCTTCTCTCTTTCCCTCCTTTCTTCTCTCTGTCCCTCCTTTCTGTCTATCTATCCTTACCTTTTCTCATCTTCCCCCCTTGCTTTTCTCCCTCCATCCCTCCTCTTATTTACCTTGACATTTCCAAGAAAAAAGGTAATGTTACATGCTGACCTCAAAAAAATAAACTAAACAAAGGCCTAAAACATGGCATGGGGGAGGGGGGGGGGGGTTGGGAACGGGGCAACAGAATTGAGTGTCTAGGGCAGCACAAAACCTAAATATGCCACTGGGAAAAGGATATGAATTCTGAGGTCAGGGAGTCAAGATCCGTTTGTAGTTGCTCTATTTTCGGCAGAAAGAGTGCTGAGAGTTGCGAGACTATGGGTTGTGTGTCTTGTAAGGAGCTATCAGTTGTTTCCACCACATCATGTGGTGCCCCATGGATGTCTGCCTGGTGCTTGAGTCTCCTGTCCTGTTGTCTTTGTTTGCTGGACATGGTGTCTGTCTGCTTACTATAAGGTGTATAATATTTCCTCATGCAGGGTAATATCTCTGCTTATAGATTCTCAGAACGTTATGGAGGCTACCAGGGGCTTAGGACTGGTTTAAAGCAAAGACCCATTCAATGTAGACTGAAGAGGAGTTTGTGGGGGCTTCTGGGGGGGGGGGGACTATGACATTACTCACTCCTCCATTCTACAGGCTGCAAAAGTTCCCAGTGTTTAGTAGGAGGTATTTGGGGTGTCTGGTGTTTTCACAGTGGCCTTTATTCTTGGCTGGGATTTCACCCGTTGCTTCTCTGCTGTCAGTTGTCTTATGTCCTCCTAGCCCCTCCCCCTCCCCCTGAGTGCTAAGGATTCTTATAGAGGTGCGCAACTGAGACCTAAGGGTTGCTCACAGGCCTGTACACTCCCCTTGATCACTGCTGCACTGTACCCCTATTTCTCCTCATTCCCCAACAGATGTCCTTAGTGGTCGCTATCCCCTCTCAGGGTTTATATGCAGGGTTACAGGTGCTGTGGCGTGTATTGGTGTGGTTATTGTAGTCAAGGCCAGCGACAACCTACCTCCCATTTCCGAGTGTCTTACCGGATCTTCCCGGCTCTCTCCATCACAGCCGGCCAGTCTTCAGCCTGATCTACGTGTCCCTGAGACTAGAAGGGTTCTGGATTTGCGACTGTTATCTCGGATCGCTCTGCACCTCTCCTCCAAAGGTGGCTTCTCAGCAGGGAGGGCTTCGATGTTTGCTGCCCCCAACTGTAGTATCCGGATGGGTGCTAGGGCTCTTCCCATCAAGGATGTATCTGTTCAGGCCTAAATAGCAAGGTTTTACCCTATATTTGCTTGCAAGATGCAGAGCTAACAATCCTTGCTGTCGCTCTTGAGGTCCACCCACCGGAAGTCTCAGCTTAGACAATTTTTAATGGATAATAAATAATTAGCATGAAAATAAATAATTAATCCCTTGTGGTCTAGCGGGCTACAACTGTTTGCTGCTGGAATGTGTGTGTGATTGTGTTTGTGTTGGAGGGGGGCATATTATTTTCCTGCTTTTAGGTTTTTTTATCCATTAAAAATTGTCTAAGCTATGGGTGACTATACGTTTTAGACATGACTTGCTTTCAAGAAATAGAATAGACATAAGGTTGCAAAAGGAGGCTATAAAGCAGAATAAAATGCACAAAAGAAAACTCACCTTTGAATTGCTAGCTTCCAAATGTTACAAGAAGGGCACACAACATGTAGAACTAGTAAACGCAACTGGGGTTCAAAGCACCAACCTTTTCCTTGGAAGGCTGCTATGCAGACTACTAAGCCACAATGGCCTGCTCAACCTAAATGCGACAGGGTTAGTAGCTATTATTTTCTGATTGTTACACCACTAATCCAAAGCACAGTAGGTATAAGCAGTAAGACAGACTTTGCTTTCAAGAATTAAAATAGATTAAAATTTTGCAAAACAAAATTTATCTTTGAAAAAGTTATCTGTAACAGAAGGACACGGAAAAGGCCAGGGGTCGTAGCTGGATTTTGATGGCACAGGAACATATTTTTGGCTGGCAAAGAGTGACACTTTTTATTGCAGGTTTAAACCTTTTGCTTTAGACCTGTTGGCTATACCAGCTTCTCAAGCCTTTGCAGAGAAGGTATTCAGTGTCACAGCCCGACATTATAGATCCAGGGTCTCATAGGAACAAAGTGCTTTCCTTAAAATGAATTGAACCACATAGAACTGTTGTTTTAGTATCCACTGCAACAATATGCATCTCATTGAGTTTCTGGTCTGTTTTTAGTTTTTTTTAAGTGTGATATATATTTACCTCTATTGTTAATGCTGAGAGAGAGAGGAGTAGATAGAGACAGAGTGGTGATTGTTTTAGTTCCATGCATTAATGGCATTGTACCTTCACCCTGTGCACTTTTTCTTTGAATGTATTTGAGAATAAGAACTTTTGAAATATATCAGTGAACACAAAATTACTGATTCTTCCTGGCTACCCTTGAACGATATGGGGGCCTATTTATCAAGCCGTCAACTTACTTGCATTTGACGGCACCAATACGCTCGCCTGACATCACCTAACTTTGCTGCTGCGGACCTGAATTCCTCTCTCCAAAGTTACCAAAAAAGCTGTCAAAAAGCTGCGCACCAAGTATGGGACGATAAGCAGCAGACTGTTGTTAACTAACAGTCATCAATCTCGCTGCTCTTTGGTTTTCTCCCAGCTTTATTGGTATACTGTCACCAAACACCCACACTATACTACACTGTTTTACTCCTAAACCGCCGCTCCCGGAGCCCACCACAACTCGAATAAACTTTTTAACCCCTAAACTGCCACTCCCGGACCCCGCTGCAACAAAATAAACATATTAACCACTAAACCGCCACTCCTGGAGCCCACCGCCACCTACATTATGTAATTAACCCCTAATCTGCTGCCCCCTACACTGCCGCCACCTACATTACATTTATTAACCCCTAATCTGCCGCCCACAACATCGCTGCGGCCATTATTCTAAATGTATTAACCCCTAAACCTAAGTCTAACCCTAACACCCCTAACCTAAATATTATTTAAATAAATATAAAGAAAACCTACTATTAATAACTAAATTATTCCTATTTAAAACTAAATATTTACCTCCCCTAAGATAGCTACAATATAACTAATAGTTACATTGAAGCTAGCTTATGTTTTATTTTTATTTTACAGGCAAGTTTGTATTTATTTTAACTAGGTAGAATAGTTATTAAATAGTTATTAACTATTTAATAACTGCCTAGCTAAACTAAATACAAATTGACCTGTAAAATAAAACCTAACCTAAGTTACACTAACACCTAACAATACACTATAATTAAATAACTTACCTAAATTAACAACAATTAAATAAATTAAATTAAATTAGCTAAAAAACACTAAATTACAGAAAATAAAAAACAAATTACAGATATTTAAACTAATTACACCTAATATAATAGCCCTATTAAAATAAAAAAGCCCCCCCCCAAATAAAAAACCCTAGCCTAAACTAAACTACCAATAGCCCTTAAAAGGGACTTTTGCGGGGCATTGCCCCAAAGTAATCAGCTCTTTTACCTGGAAAAAAAATACAAACAATCCCCCCAACAGTAAAACCCACCACCCACACAAACAACCCCCCAAATAAAAGCCTAACTAAAAAAACCTAAGCTCCTCATTGCCCTGAAAAGGGTATTTGGATGGGCATTGCCCTTAAAAGGGCAGTTAGCTCTTCTGCAGGCCCAAAGCCCTAACCTAAAAAATAAATCCACCCAATACACCCTTAAAAAAATCCTAACACTAACCCTATGAAGATTCACTTACCGGGAGACGTCTTCATCCAAGCGGCAAGATGTCCTCAACGAATCCGGCAGAAGTGGTCCTCCAGACGGGCAAAAGTCTTCATCCAGACGGCATCTTCTATCTTCATCCTTCCGGCGCGGAGCGGGTCCATCTTCAAGACATCGGACGCAGAGCATCCTCTTCCAACGACGTCTTCTTGCTTAATGAATATCACTTTAAGTGACGTCATCCAAGATGGCGTCCCTTCGATTCCGATTGGCTGATAGAATTCAATCAGCCAATCGGAATTAAGGTAGAAAAAATCCTATTGGCTGATGCAATCAGCCAATAGGATTGAACTTCAATCCTATTGGCTGGTCCAATTAGCCAATAGCATTGAGCTTGCATTCTATTGACTGATTGGAACTAACACCTGTGAATGCAGAATGGCTATAACGTAATCTCCATTGATGTCTATGAGGAAAAGAAGGTTATGTAAAAACACCCTAACATAAATCCCTAGTCTAAATACTCCTAAACCGCCGCCCCTGACATCGCCGACCCTAAATAAAGTGATTAACCCCTAAACCGCTGCTCCCGCATCACTAACATCTAAATAAACCTATTAACCCCTAAACCGCCAGCCCCCCACATCACAACTCCTATAATAAAGCTATTAACCCCTAAACCGCCGGCCCCCACATTGAAACTACTATAATAAAGCTATTAACCCCTAAAGTGCCGCCCCCCCACATCGCACCTACTAAAAAAAATATTAACCCCTAAACCACCGCACCCCCACATAGCGACGCACTAAATTAAACTATTAACCCCTAAACCTAACACCCCCTAGCTTTTAATCCAAGTTACAATATAACTATCTTAAAATAAATAAAAATTTACCTGTGAAATTCAAAAAATTAAGCTTAAACTTTAAATACACCTAACATAACTATATTTAAAAAATAAAATAAACGAAAAATAAAAAAAAATAAGTTACAAAATTAAAAACACTAAAATTACGAAAAATAATGAAAATCTAAGATTACAAAAAATAATAAACGAAATTATCCAAAATAATACAAATTAAACCTAATCTAATACCCCTATAAAAACAAAAAAGCCACCCCAAAATACCCCCCCCCTTAAAATGGCCTTTTGTAGGGCATTGCCCAGAAGCAATCAGCTCTTTTACCTAAAAAAAATTACAAAGTAAAAACTCCCACCCAACCAACCCCCCAAAATAAAAAAAAATAACTCTAAAAATACCTAAGCTTCCCATTGCCCCTAAAGGGCATTTGTATGGGCATTGCCCTTAAAAGGGCAATCAGCTCTTTTGCTGGCCATTAAAATAAAAAATCCCTAATCTAAACCCCCAAAAAAACTAAATCTAACCCCGAAATAGGTACTCACAGTTCCTATAGTCCGGCAGTGAAGGTCTTCTTCAAGGCGGCTCCATCTTCATCTAACGCGGGACCATCTTCTATCTTCTTCCCTGAGGTGCGGAGAGGTCTTCCCCTTGGCGACGGCGGTCCTCAGCAGCTGATGAGAGCTGCTTAAATCCTATTGGCTGAACAAAAGGACGCAGGCTTCCGCAGCTTTTGGAACACTCTTAGGCCTAGATTTAGAGTTCGGCGGTAGCCGTCAAAACCAGCGTTAGAGGCTCCTAACGCTGGTTTTGGCCGCCCGCTGGTATTTGGAGTCAGTGATTAAAGGGTCTAACGCTCACTTTACAGCCGCGACTTTTCCATACCGCAGATCCCCCTACGCCATTTGCGTAGCCTATCTTTTCAATGGGATCTTTCTAACGCTGGTATTTAGAGTCGTTTCTGCAGTGAGCGTTAGAGCTCTAACGACAAGATTCCAGCCGCCTGAAAAAAGCAGGAGTTAAGAGCTTTCTGGCTAACGCCGGTTTATAAAGCTCTTAACTACTGTACCCTAAAGTACACTAACACCCATAAACTACCTATGTACCCCTAAACCGAGGTCCCCCCACATCGCCGCCACTCGATTAAAATTTTTAACCCCTAATCTGCCGACCGCCACCTACGTTATACTTATGTACCCCTAATCTGCTGCCCCTAACCCCGCCGACCCCTATATTATATTTATTAACCCCTAACTTGCCCCCCACAACGTCGCCGCAAGCTACTTAAAATAATTAACCCCTAATCTTCCGACCGCAAATCGCCGCCACCTACGTTATCCCTATGTACCCCTAATCTGCTGCCCCTAACATCGCCGACCCCTATGTTATATTTATTAACCCCTAATCTGCCCCCCACAACGTCGCCGACACCTACCTACACTTATTAACCCCTAATCTGCCGAGCGGACCTGAGCGCTACTATAATAAAGTTATTAACCCCTAATCCGCCTCACTAACCCTATCATAAATAGTATTAACCCCTAATCTGCCCTCCCTAACATCGCCGACACCTACCTTCAATTATTAACCCCTAATCTGCCGACCGGAGCTCACCGCTATTCTAATAAATGTATTAACCCCTAAAGCTAAGTCTAACCCTAACACTAACACCCCCCTAAGTTAAATATAATTTTTATCTAACGAAATAAATTAACTCTTATTAAATAAATGATTCCTATTTAAAGCTAAATACTTACCTGTAAAATAAATCCTAATATAGCTACAATATAAATTACATTTATATTATAGCTATTTTAGGATTAATATTTATTTTACAGGTAACTTTGTATTTATTTTAACCAGGTACAATAGCTATTAAATAGTTAAGAACTATTTAATAGTTACCTAGTTAAAATAATTACAAATTTACCTGTAAAATAAATCCTAACCTAAGATATAATTAAACCTAACACTACCCTATCAATAAAATAATTAAATAAACTACCTACAATTACCTACAATTAACCTAACACTACACTATCAATAAATTAATTAAACACAATTGCTACAAATAAATACAATTAAATAAACTATCTAAAGTACAAAAAATAAAAAAGAACTAAGTTACAGAAAATAAAAAAATATTTACAAACATAAGAAAAATATTACAACAATTTTAAACTAATTACACCTACTCTAAGCCCCCTAATAAAATAACAAAGACCCCCAAAATAAAAAATTCCCTACCCTATTCTAAAATACAAATATTACAAGCTCTTTTACCTTACCAGCCCTGAACAGGGCCCTTTGCGGGGCATGCCCCAAGAATTTCAGCTCTTTTGCCTGTAAAAAAAACATACAATACCCCCCCCCAACATTACAACCCACCACCCACATACCCCTAATCTAACCCAAACCCCCTTAAATAAACCTAACACTAATCCCCTGAAGATCTTCCTACCTTGTCTTCACCATCCAGGTATCACCGATCCGTCCTGGCTCCAAGATCTTCATCCAACCCAAGCGGGGGTTGGCGATCCATAATCCGGTGCTCCAAAGTCTTCCTCCTATCCGGCAAGAAGAGGACATCCGGACCGGCAAACATCTTCTCCAAGCGGCATCTTCTATGTTCTTCCATCCGATGACGACCGGCTCCATCTTGAAGACCTCCAGCGCGGATCCATCCTCTTCTTCCGACGACTAGACGACGAATGACGGTTCCTTTAAGGGACGTCATCCAAGATGGCGTCCCTCGAATTCCGATTGGCTGATAGGATTCTATCAGCCAATCGGAATTAAGGTAGGAATATTCTGATTGGCTGATGGAATCAGCCAATCAGAATCAAGTTCAATCCGATTGGCTGATCCAATCAGCCAATCAGATTGAGCTCGCATTCTATTGGCTGATCGGAACAGCCAATAGAATGCGAGCTCAATCTGATTGGCTGATTGGATCAGCCAATCGGATTGAACTTGATTCTGATTGGCTGATGGAATCAGCCAATCAGAATATTCCTACCTTAATTCCGATTGGCTGATAGAATCCTATCAGCCAATCGGAATTCGAGGGACGCCATCTTGGATGACGTCCCTTAAAGGAACCGTCATTCGTCGTCTAGTCGTCGGAAGAAGAGGATGGATCCGCGCTGGAGGTCTTCAAGATGGAGCCGGTCGTCATCGGATGGAAGAACATAGAAGATGCCGCTTGGAGAAGATGTTTGCCGGTCCGGATGTCCTCTTCTTGCCGGATAGGAGGAAGACTTTGGAGCACCGGATTATGGATCGCCAACCCCCGCTTGGGTTGGATGAAGATCTTGGAGCCAGGACGGATCGGTGATACCTGGATGGTGAAGACAAGGTAGGAAGATCTTCAGGGGATTAGTGTTAGGTTTATTTAAGGGGGTTTGGGTTAGATTAGGGGTATGTGGGTGGTGGGTTGTAATGTTGGGGGGGGGGTATTGTATGTTTTTTTTTACAGGCAAAAGAGCTGAAATTCTTGGGGCATGCCCCGCAAAGGGCCCTGTTCAGGGCTGGTAAGGTAAAAGAGCTTGTAATATTTGTATTTTAGAATAGGGTAGGGAATTTTTTATTTTGGGGGTCTTTGTTATTTTATTAGGGGGCTTAGAGTAGGTGTAATTAGTTTAAAATTGTTGTAATATTTTTCTTATGTTTGTAAATATTTTTTTATTTTCTGTAACTTAGTTCTTTTTTATTTTTTGTACTTTAGATAGTTTATTTAATTGTATTTATTTGTAGCAATTGTGTTTAATTAATTTATTGATAGTGTAGTGTTAGGTTAATTGTAGGTAATTGTAGGTAGTTTATTTAATTATTTTATTGATAGGGTAGTGTTAGGTTTAATTATATCTTAGGTTAGGATTTATTTTACAGGTAAATTTGTAATTATTTTAACTAGGTAACTATTAAATAGTTCTTAACTATTTAATAGCTATTGTACCTGGTTAAAATAAATACAAAGTTACCTGTAAAATAAATATTAATCCTAAAATAGCTATAATATAAATGTAATTTATATTGTAGCTATATTAGGATTTATTTTACAGGTAAGTATTTAGCTTTAAATAGGAATCATTTATTTAATAAGAGTTAATTTATTTCGTTAGATAAAAATTATATTTAACTTAGGGGGGTGTTAGTGTTAGGGTTAGACTTAGCTTTAGGGGTTAATACATTTATTAGAATAGCGGTGAGCTCCGGTCGGCAGATTAGGGGTTAATAATTGAAGGTAGGTGTCGGCGATGTTAGGGAGGGCAGATTAGGGGTTAATACTATTTATGATAGGGTTAGTGAGGCGGATTAGGGGTTAATAACTTTATTATAGTAGTGCTCAGGTCCGCTCGGCAGATTAGGGGTTAATAAGTGTAGGCAGGTGTCGGCGACGTTGTGGGGGGCAGATTAGGGGTTAATAAATATAACATAGGGGTCGGCGATGTTAGGGCAGCAGATTAGGGGTACATAGGGATAACGTAGGTGGCGGCGGTTTACGGAGCGGCAGATTAGGGGTTAAAAGTGTAATGCAGGGGTCAGCGATAGCGGGGGCGGCAGATTAGGGGTTAATAAGTGTAAGGCTAGGGGTGTTTAGACTCGGGGTACATGTTAGAGTGTTAGGTGCAGACGTAGGAAGTGTTTCCCCATAGGAAACAATGGGGCTGCGTTAGGAGCTGAACGCTGCTTTTTTGCAGGTGTTAGGTTTTTTTTCAGCTCAAACAGCCCCATTGTTTCCTATGGGAGAATCGTGCACGAGCACGTTTTTGAGGCCGGCCGCGTCCGTAAGCAACTCTGGTATCGAGAGTTGCATTTGCGCTAAATATGCTCTACGCTCCTTTTTTGGAGCCTAACGCAGCATTTGTTTGAACTCTCGATACCAGAGTTAAATTTATGGTGCGGCCAGAAAAAAACCTGCGGAGCGTTAACAGCCCTTTTACCGCCAAACTCCAAATCTAGCCGTTAGATTCCCTGTGTTTCCAGTACTGGGTTAATATGAATTGTAGCGTAAATATGTTTGTTACAGCGGTTCTGCCCTTCACAAAACCTGTTTGATCTGGGTGAATGAAGGTAGGGAGGACCTCCGCTAATCTATTTGCCAAAATTTTAGTGAAGAGTTTGTAGTCTACATTCATCAAGGAAATGGGGCGTATGATGCAGTGTTAAGGGGGTCCCTATCTGGCTTTGGGATTAAACAGACATTGGCCTCTGTGAATTTTTGTGATAGTGTTATCTTGCCTGTTAGTATGCTGTTGAATACACTAGATAGCGTGTCCTTTATTTTGTGTTTAAGGATTTTATAAAATTCGGCCGGAAGACCATCCATCCGGTCCTGACATTTTTTCTAATGGTGCGGTCCCTTCAATTTGAAGTATCTCCTGTGAGTCTATTGGAGCATTAAGTGATAATAGTTGTTGCTCTGTCAGCGTGGGGAGATCTAAGGAGGTGACTTTTTATTATCTAAGTCATCTACTGTCTGTCCCCGTTTACTTTCAACTTTTAAAAGGACCGGAAAACACAACTCATGCAAACAACCGCGATAAACACCTTACCACTTGCACGTAACTGTTAACGCTCGACTCGTAATCTAGCAAGTTTTCCCAATAATCCATTTTACCTGCTGGAGTGTATTAAATTGTTTTAATTTAATTTATTATTTGAAATAGTTCATTTTGCCTTTTCTATCCCCATCCATACTGTAAATTTAATACTTAAGTACTGGTCATAGAAATGATGTGTAAGCAAGAAAATTAAGAAGGGTGGGGTGGAACATCTTCTTGCTTAATGAATATCACTTTAAGTGACGTCATCCAAGATGGCGTCCCTTCGATTCCGATTGGCTGATAGAATTCAATCAGCCAATCGGAATTAAGGTAGAAAAAATCCTATTGGCTGATGCAATCAGCCAATAGGATTGAACTTAAATCCTATTGGCTGATCCAATCAGCCAATAGCATTGAGCTTGCATTCTATTGATTGATTGATTGGAACTAACACCTGTGAATGCAGAATGGCTATAACGTAATCTCCATTGATGTCTATGAGGAAAAGAAGGTTATGTAAAAACACCCTAACATAAATCCCTAGTCTAAATATTCCTAAACCGCCGCCCCTGACATCGCCGACCCTAAATAAAGTGATTAACATCTAAACCGCTGCCCCCGCATCACTAACATCTAAATAAACCTATTAACCCCTAAACCGCCAGCCCACCACATCACAACTCCTATAATAAAGCTATTAACCCCTAAACCGCCGGCCCCCACATTGCAACTACTATAATAAAGCTATTAACCCCTAAAGTGCCGCCCCCCACATCGCACCTACTAAAAAAACTATTAACCCCTAAACCACCGCACCCCCACATAGCAACGCACTAAATTAAACTATTAACCCCTAAACCTAACACCCCCTAGCTTTTAATCAAGTTACAATATAACTATCTTAAAATAAATAAAAATTTACCTGTGAAATAAAAAAAACTAAGCTTAAACTTTAAATAAACCTGACATAACTATATTTAAAAAATAAAATAAACGAAAAATAAATAAAAATAAGTGACAAAATTAAAAACACTAAAATTACGAAAAATAATGAAAATTTAAGATTACAAAAAATAATAAACGAAATTATCCAAAATAATACAAATTAAACCTAATCTAATACCCCTATAAAAACAAAAAAGCCACCCCAAAATACCCCCCCTTACCCCCTTAAAATGGCCTTTTGTAGGGCATTGCCCAGAAGCAATCAGCTCTTTTACCTAAAAAAAATTACAAAGTAAAAACTCCCACCCAACCAACCCCCCAAAATAAAAAAAAATAACTCTAAAAATACCTAAGCTTCCCATTGCCCCTAAAGGGCATTTGTATGGGCATTGCCCTTAAAAGGGCAATCAGCTCTTTTGCTGGCCATTAAAATAAAAAATCCCTAATTTAAACCCCCCCAAAAAACTAAATCTAACCCCGAAATAGGTACTCACAGTTCCTATAGTCCGGCAGTGAAGGTCTTCTTCAAGGCGGCTCCATCTTCATCTAACGCGGGACCATCTTCTATCTTCTTCCCTGAGGTGCGGAGAGGTCTTCCCCTTGGCGACGGCGGTCCTCAGCAGCTAATGAGAGCTGCTTAAATCCTATTGGCTGACCAAAAGGACGCAGACTTCTGCAGCTTTTGGAACACTCTTAGATTCGCTGTGTTTCCAGTACTGAGTTAATATGAATTGTAGTGTAAATATGTTTGTTACAGCGGTTCTGCCCTTCACAAAGCCCGTTTGATCTGGTGAATGAAGGTAGGGAGGACCTCCGCTAATCTATTTGCCAAAATTTTAGTGAAGAGATTGTAGTCTACATTCATCAAGGAAATGGGGCGGTATGATGCAGTGTTAAGGGGGTGTCAGGGCTTATTTAATTCTGTATTTCCCTGCAAGTCAAAATGGATTTAGTTAGCATAAGGACCACAACTGCAGCCTAGTGGTTTTGTTTTAAGTGTATTTGGCAAACTACTAACAGAAATGGGCGCAGCGAGGGTAGCAGAGTAAGCCAATGCACTTAAGTTTTTATATTAGGTTCTAGAGTACATATGGCTGAGATAGTTGAGCATTCAGCCCAGCTCAGTATTTGTTCTCTACACCTGGGTTAGGTATGATATCAGTTGCAATATGTATTCCAGGCTGAAATACTGGGACAGTACTTATATAGCTATAGTACAAATAGGCTCCAATTATATAGTAAGTCAGAGTGTACCAATTATAAGTATCAGTCTGTCAGAATACATAGTAGTGAGGATATGAGGGTGTAACTGTTATTAAGATTTCATAATAGTAACACAGTGAAAAGATCAAGATCTGGGTTTTTTAGACAAGTGTCGTTTGAGCAGCAACATCTACTTTCTATTGAGACATCAGATAATATTGACTTACTTTGATTGGTAAGGAATAGGTCCGGTAATTACAGCCGGAAGATTAGCTTCTAAGGAGCGGAGTTGGCGAGAGTTGCTTGCTCCGTTTGCTAAGCAGTGAAGAGTCTGTTAGGCGCGGCCGCGTGCGTTGGCGTGTGACGTCACCGCTACCTCCGAGAAAGGAGGATGTTGCTGTAGGAGCGCAGCTGTGGTTTCAGGTTGTACCGTAAATGCGGCTGTGAAGGATACAGCTTGTGTAGCAATTTCCAAGCAGTGAATGCTTGTGGCAGAGTTATTTTATTTAAATATCAATGGGAGGTGTCAGAGCCAAAAGTGAAAAGGCCGGTACTTGAAAAGGATAGATAAGAGAAGTAGGCAGGCACAATAAATATGACAGGATCCCCCCCCCAAAGATCAACACCGAGGATCTGGTGAGGGACGATCAGGATGCCTACAGTGGAAATGATTCACCAATATCTGGGCAGAGAGGTTGGCAGCTGGCTCCCAAGAGTCCTCAGAGGATGGATATCCCTTCCAGTGAACCAGATAATGCAGCCGACCAAGTACTCAGCGTGAATCCAGCACGTCCTGAACCTCATATTCCAAGGAAGGATCCGGCAGCTGGGGGATGATCGGGTTTAAAGGAGAGTGCTGCTGTAGCTGCCTATAGGGCTTTAATAGGGAGACATGGAATGTGGGGTGTGATTTCATGGAGGGAGGTAAACCAAGAGTGACTGCATTGGCGTTAACGACCTTAACGACAGGGAATGGTCCAATGAAAGCGGAAGTCAATTTCTTGGAGGGTACTGGTAGATGTAGGTTACGGGTTGATAACCAGACATAATCCCCGATAGCATAGGTAGGAGATGGAATCCTCTTTTTATCGTATTGAAGTTTATACCGAGATTTCGCTATGTTGATGTTCTGTTTCACCAAAGAAATGGTGTCTGATATGGTATTAAGCAGTTCGTTTACTACAGGGGACATGTAAGTGGTTGAGGAATCCCATTCAAAGGTAGGATGAAAACCGTAGTTAGTGAAGAATGGGGTTGACTTAGTGGAGGCATGAACAGAGTTGTTGAAAGCAAATTCAGCATAGGGCAGGAGTGTAACCCAATCGTCCTGTCTCGCAGAAACAAAACATCTCAAGTATTGTTCCAACCATTGGTTGGTTCTCTCTGTTTGTCCATTAGTTTGGGGATGGAAAGAGGTGCTGAGACGTCTAGTAATGTTGAGTGATTGGCAAAGCTGTTTCCAAAATTTACTGGTAAACTGCGTACCCCTGTCAGAAGTTATAGTGTTTGGGAGTCCATGCAGTTTGAAGATATGATTGAACATAAGGGTTACGGTTTCTGCAGTGGTAGGAAGTTTATGGTAAGGAAGGAAATGAACCATCTTGCTGAATAGATCCACTACAACAAGTATGGTATTACATTTCTGTGATTCAGGGAGGTCAACAATGAAATCGATAGCTATATCAGTCCATGGTCGGTGTGGGGTTGGCAACGGAATCAAATGTCCGAACGGGGAGGATTTCCCAGTCTTAGTCGTAGTACAAGTTTTACAGGTTTGGACGTACTCAGCTGTATCTGGGAGGAGGCTAGGCCACCAGAAAAACCTCCGTACCAGATCTAGGGGCTTGTTTATACCCAGATGTCCGGCCAAGTGGGAATCATGTAAGGTGTTAAGTACAGTTGTTCTGAGCGAAGGTGGTACGTAGACTCGTTCTTGGTGATAGTATAGTCCATCATCATGCAAGGTGAGATTATGAAGAGGTTTTTGGATGTCAGAGAGTTGTTCGGACTTGAACTGAGCAGTCTGTTCTGTGGTCAGGCCTAAAATCCTATCTGCTGGAATTAGGGATGCTTCAGTAAGGGGTAACATGGGGTCTATAAATTGTCTGGATAGGGCATCAGCCTTTTTATTTTTTTGAGCAGGTCTGTATGTAATGAGGTAGTTAAATCTGGAGAAAAACAGGTTCCACCGTACTTGACGTGAGCTGAGAGTCCGGTTTGTTTTTAAATATTCCAGATTTTTATGATCTGTATAGATTAGTATAGGGAGAGTGGTTCCTTCCAATAAATGTCTCCATTGTTCAGGGAGCTTTTGATGGCTAACAACTCCTTATCTCCAATCGGATAGTTGATTTCTGCGACAGTCAGGATGCGAGAGTAGTATGCCACGGGGTGTAAGGGTTCAGTAAGCGCAATTCTCTGGGAGAGGATAGCGCCAAGTGCGAAGTTGGAGGCATCCACTTCCAATACGTATTGTAGCGAAGGGTCTGGATAACGTAGGATGGGAGCTGTTGTGAAAGCTTTTTTTAGATAGTCGAAGATTCTTTGTGACTCCTCATTCCAGAGGAATCGTAGATTTGATTTAGTTAAGTTCGTTAACGGTCTGGATAGCTCAGCGAAGTTCTTAATGAACTTCCTATAGAAGTTCGCGAAACCCATAAACCTCTGGATGTCCCTCTTGTTTTTTGGTACTGGCCAATTCTGGATGGCTGAGACTTTGTCATTCTCCATCTGTATACCAGTAGGTGATATACTGTATCCTAAGAACTTTATCTCTTGTGTATGGAAGGTACACTTTTCCAACTTTACATATAGGGAGTAATCTCTTAATCGCTTCAGGACTAAAGTAACATGTTTAATGTGTTCGTGAAGATTCGCGGAGTATACGAGGATGTCATCCAGATAGATGACCATAAAAATGTCTAAGTAATCCTTGAAAATATCGTTGATGAAATATTGAAAAGTGGCTGGTGCATTACATAACCCAAAAGGCATGACTGTGTACTCAAATAACCCGTATCTTGTACGGAAAGCGGTTAGCCACTCATGTCCTTGTTTAATACGTACCAAGTTGTAGGCACCTCTGAGATCAAGTTTGGTATAAATGGAGGCGCCACGGAGCCTGTCAATTAACTGTGGTATCAAGGGTAGAGGATAACGGTTCTTTATAGTACGTTTGTTCAATTCCCTATAGTCTATTATGGGTCTTAAGGACTGATCTTTATTTTTAACAAAGAATATGCCTGCCCCCGCAGGCGAGGTGGAAGGGCGGATAAAACCCTTCTGTAAATTCTCATTGATATATGTTTTAAGGTGTTCTAATTCTGGTTCTGATAAAGGGAATATATGACCGTAGGGAATATCAACACCAGGTAGTAAATCAATGGAGCAGTCGTATACCCTGTGGGGAGGTAAGTTGGAAGATTCTTTTTTGTCAAAAACATCAGACAATGAGGAATATTCATGGGGGTATGGAGTAGCAGTATCCAAAAAAATCTGTTCCTGATGGAGACAAGTATCAGCACAGTAAGTGGAGTTAAACATTACCTGTGCAGAGGACCAGGTTATAGTTGGATCATGCTGTTTGAACCAGGTGATACCTAAAATGATTGGGAACATAGGGGATAGTATGACATCAAAACTCAGAAATTCAGTATGTAGGTTGTGAGTAGTAACCCGTAAGGGAATAGTATGGTACCTAATGAGCCCTGAGGCAATCTCCTTCCCATCAACAAAACGAAGGACACTGGGGGTGTTTTTTGTGACAAGTGGTATTTTATTTTCAACAACAAACTGGTGATCTATATAATTGTGGCTTGCTCCGGAGTCTAGGATAGCCTTAGAGTGAAGTCTGTGATGTTCCCACTGTAATAGAATAGGAAGAGTACAATGGTTAGTGTGACCTTGTTTAGCAGATAAACAAAACTGTGTGGGTTGTCGCTTACCCTTCCTGCGTTGGAGCTGGAGACAATCCTTTACAGCGTGTTCTAAGCCCCCGCAGTACATGCAGAGATCCAGGGTTTTTCTCCTTAGTTTCTCCTGCGGAGTGAGGGGTCCTCTGATAAAGCCGAGGTCCATGGGAGTCTCGGCAGCCCTAGTTGAAGGCCTATGTGGGGGAGTGATACTTGCGCTTGATGTGAGTTGTTTAGGACTAGGGTCGTGGTGGGCTCTTTCAGAGCGTCTCTCCCTGATACGTCTGTCTAAAGTAATACTGATGTCAATGAGGTTATCTAGGGTGTCTGGGAGTGGCTGTCTTGCTAGCTCATCTTTTAGAGTTTCAGAGAGCCCTAGCCTAAATTGATTCCTCAGTGAGAGGTCTTTCCATTGTGTGTCAGGGGACCACTTCTTGAATTCTGCAATGTAATCTTCCACTGGCCTTTTGTTTTGGCGCAGGGATCTCATAGCAGTCTCAGCCGATAACTGCTTGTATGGGTCATCATATAGCTGTCCCATTGCCTTGAAGAATTGGTCTAGGGAGTAGAGTATGGGGTCGTTGGTCTCGAAGAATAAGTTTGCCCATATGCGGGGTTCACCACGTAGGTAGGATATGGTAGTCAGAACCTTTAAGTGGTCACTTGTATAGGTCTTAGGCTTCAATTGAAAGTAAAGAAGGCATGAATTCCTAAACTCTCTAAACTCACTTCTAAGTCCACTAAATGGTTGTGGAGGGTTTGGTTGTGGTTCATGTGGAGTTTGAGTTGTTTTCATAGTGTCTAGTCGCTCATTAATGTATAATCTTAATGAGGTGTTTTCTGCCTGTAGTGCATTTAACCCCTTAGAGAGGTTTTCAACTGTTTGTGTAAGAGCCTCTACATGAGATACTAGGGCTGCTGGGTCCATCATAACAGGCTTGGAAATTACTGTCAGGGCTTATTTAATTCGGTATTTCCCTGCAAGTCAAAATAGATTTAGTTAGCATAAGGACCACAACTGCAGCCTAGTGGTTTTGTTTTAAGTGTATTTGGCAAACTACTAACAGAAATGGGCGCAGCGAGGGTAGCAGAGTAAGCCAATGCACTTAAGTTTTTATATTAGGTTCTAGAGTACATATGGCTGAGATAGTTGAGCATTCAGCCCAGCTCAGTATTTGTTCTCTACACCTGGGTTAGGTATGATATCAGTTGTAATATGTATTCCAGGCTGAAATACTGGGACAGT
The DNA here is from genome assembly GCF_027579735.1 of Bombina bombina. NCBI lineage: Eukaryota > Metazoa > Chordata > Amphibia > Anura > Bombinatoridae > Bombina > Bombina bombina. Next base: position 378,805,674 of record NC_069501.1, read on the forward strand.
ACTTATATAGCTATAGTACAAATAGGCTCCAATTATATAGTAAGTCAGAGTGTACCAATTATAAGTATCAGTCTGTCAGAATACATAGTAGTGAGGATATGAGGGTGTAACTGTTATTAAGATTTCATAATAGTAACACAGTGAAAAGATCAAGATCTGGGTTTTTTAGACAAGTGTCGTTTGAGCAGCAACATCTACTTTCTATTGAGACATCAGATAATATTGACTTACTTTGATTGGTAAGGAATAGGTCCGGTAATTACAGCCGGAAGATTAGCTTCTAAGGAGCGGAGTTGGCGAGAGTTGCTTGCTCCGTTTGCTAAGCAGTGAAGAGTCTGTTAGGCGCGGCCGCGTGCGTTGGTGTGTGACGTCACCGCTACCTCAGAGAAAGGAGGATGTTGCTGTAGGAGCGCAGCTGTGGTTTCAGGTTGTACCGTAAATGCGGCTGTGAAGGATACAGCTTGTGTAGCAATTTCCAAGCAGTGAATGCTTGTGGCAGAGTTATTTTATGTAAATATCAATGGGAGGTGTCAGAGCCAAAAGTGAAAAGGCCGGTACTTGAAAAAAATAGATAAGAGAAGTAGGCAGGCACAATAAATATGACAGGGGGTCCCTATCTGGCATTGGGATTAAACAGACATTGGCTTCTGTGAATTTTTGTGATAGTGTTATCTTGCCTGTTAGTATGCTGTTGAATACACTAGATAGCGTGTCCTTTATTTTGTGTTTAAGGATTTTATAAAATTCGGCCGGAAGACCATCCGGTCCTGACGTTTTTTCTAATGGTGCGGTCCCTATAATTTTAAGTATCTCCTGGGAGTCTATTGGAGAGTTAAGTGATAATAGTTGTTGCTCTGTCAGCGTGGGGAGATCTAAGGAGGTGACTTTTTATTATCTAAGTCATCTACTGTCTGTCCCCATTTACTTTCAACTTTTAAAAGGACCGGAAAACACAACTCATGCAAACAACTGCGATAAACACCTTACCACTTGCACGTAACTGTTAACGCTCCACTCGTAATCTAGCAAGTTTTCCCAATAATCCATTTTACCTGCTGGAGTGTATTAAATTGTTTTAATTTAATTTATTATTTGAAATAGTTCATTTTGCCTTTTCTATCCCCATCCATACTGTAAATTTAATACTTAAGTACTGGTTATAGAAAAAGCTGTGTAAGCAAGAAAATTAAGAAGGGTGGGGTGGAATAGAGAAAAAATAAAATGTTCATGTTTCCAATGTTGTTTCAAAATACTGGTCTTACTGTGACTATATAGTGATAGAAAATAAAAGTAATATTTTGTGTAAATATAGAGATACGCTAATAAAATCTGCTCTCCCTGCAAGCTCAGACAATTTGATTAGGTTGACGTTTCAATTAGCAGAGACACCTATCTCATATAAAATTTATACCAAAAGGAGCAATTTCCCATAGAATTTAAACTCTGTTGCAAGTATAACAAGTCTTTGTAAATGTATTGAGGTGGAAATCAATGTTAAAGCACTGCCCATTTAAAGAAAAACTGAACTGAATTTTTGTTTCCTCATGATTCAGATAGAGAATGAAATGTTCAGGCAATTTTCTAATTGACTACAATTATCAAATTTTATTTGTTCTCATGGTATCTTTATTTGAAAAAGCAGGAATACATTTTTGGTTCTGCATCCTGGATAGCGCTTGCTGATTGGTGGCTGCAATTAGCCATCAATCAGCAAGCGCTACCCAGGTGCCGAACCAAAGATGGGCCGGCTTGTAAGCTTACATTCCTACTTTTTCAACTAAAGATTCCAAGAAAACAAAGAAAATTTGATAATAGGAGTAAATTAGAAAGTTGCTTTATAATGCATGTTCTATCTGAATCATGAAACAAAATTTGGCTTCAGTATCCCTTTATATACAACCAAACATGGCACTAGAAGTTTTGCCTATGCATAAAAGTAATGTTCTTTTTACAAAGTCTTGAAATAGTGTGAAAAAAAACTGATAGGCCACTTTTATAGTTTGTTATCATTGCTCAAGTACAATGGTTAACCACTTTACACATTCATCACTGAAAGTATAGAGAGCTTGCAATATTTTTTTTTTCACACGCGACTTGTAATATGAAATAGCGGTCATGTGTGTGCGGAAATATATATATACTGTAAGTTTCGCTAGTAATCAATTCTGTACATTTCCTAAACAGAATGAGTATTGCTTGTGAATATTCGGCAGATTAGCTAAACTAATTCATTTTAACATTTTCTGTCATTCAACTTTTCTGTTTAAAATAGGGTGAGGAACGCAGACATTCTAGAAGCTTGAGAAAATAAGACAAATCTGTCTTTTTCCTAGATTATTCTAATAAACAAAGTTGTTTCTGCATGAAGGGGAACTCAAAGTCAGAGGTAATGATGTCACAATAGCACAATGCCTTCACACAATACAACAGTGACATCACATACTAAATTATACCAGCTGCAGCCAGTCAGCACATTCATTTTCTTTGAGAGTGGACTACAGCTAACATGGCTTGTTTCTACTTGGCGATTTATGTATTTCTTGTTATATGCCAACCTGGCATGGGCACACCTGTGAGCACCCCACAAGGTAATGTGTATATCCTTCTTCACTAATGACTTTGTTAACAAGTTGTTATTGATAACCCCTTCCTATCTGTCAAACTTTGTGTTTTCTAGCTTCAGAGGGTTAATTAACTATTATGGTGTATTTTCTATATTTTGTTGGCTTTGCAGATGTGATCATTACATGGAAACGTGTACAGTTAATTTTCAACAGTGTGTCTAATTTGCAAAATGTATTTCTTTTCAATGTGAGAATGCAGAGAGAGGGTAGGTGGAGAAGTAATGTCTCTGTTAGGATTTTCATTCTAGATTTATTTGTAAATAAGATTAATAAATGTCCATTGCAAATGTCACATATTGTCTATTTCGATTACATTTCAAGTAAGTTAGGTCCATTGTAAGTTAATCAGCTTAATGAACACAATGGAAACTGTATATAATCATAAAGATTGTCAGATTGTGGTTTGGTTGTCATAGTTGTCACAGTCCCGAGCTCATGATGTCACACAAAATTAGTACTAAGCGTTAAAAGATACTAAATTGCTCCTTAAATATTTGTATCCTGTATAAACTCTCTTTATTTTGAAAGCTTTTAAGACCTTTGTTACTTAACTTCTTACTATAAATCATTATATTTGTTTTGTATTGTGTAATTACTATGTATAGAGTTATTGAGTTGTCACAGATATATATGTAAAAAAAATCACCCAGTCTTCTGTCCAATGGCCACTAACAGAAATGGATGAAGTCTCCTTGTTATCACTAAACATACCTACCACACTAGTCAGTTAGGGACAACTGATCTCTTGAGATAGGACTATTTTTCAATATAATGTGCTATTTGTATTATGTAGTTTTGTAACATATGATAATGTAATTTAGACTTTTGCATTTGCCCTGTACTCTTTACTTAAATATTTAGGTACTCCTTTTATTAATTGTTAGATGTCTCATGGTTAGAATTAGACAAATAATTATATGATTTCTCATTTGTACACAGGGTTGACCATGGGCCCAATCAACAGTGAGGCCCTCTACAATTCAATAGCAAAGGGTAAGCATAAGGCTACACTTAAGCAATCAATATCACATAAAAACTAATTCATAAGTCTTAAACAGAAAGTAGTTGACACAATGAACAACAAACATATATTTTATATACTTCTAACTTTAATTGTCATTTTTACAGGATTTGTTGCTGGTCTCCATCATGCAGGTAAGTCAATTTTTATTATTTTCTAGCCTTAAAAACTCAATATTTTAATAGATAAGATCACTAAAACACTCAAAGCTTCAAAATGACCTACACTCTAAACAGAAATACTAAAAGCTTCCCCATTAGCACCTTTATTTATAATCTCACCCTAAGCCATTTAATTTTACTCAACACTTTGTTATACTGAAGCAACTGCTGGGCAGGGCCTGCTTGTACATTTTATATAATCAGTGTTGCCCACCAGTTATCCTGTAGAAGTCTGTAGTGTAAATAATAATGTGCTATTTTATGTTTCTCTACAGTATACGCCTATGCTATTTTGGGTGTAATTGCCCTGATAATTGTCATAATTGGTGGATGGGCACTATGGAACCACATCCGGTAAGTCACAGGGAGCTACCTCCCCTAATAAAGCCGTCTATACATTTTAGCCATGTTCTTAAGATATTTATATTTGAATATTAAACATCTGTGCAACCCACAAAACTCACAAGACAACAGAAATGCTTTGACATCTTAACTTTTACTGTATTTAATGATTGTACCACTGTTTTCTATAATGTAAAATCATATTTAGATCTACTTTAACATACACTTTGCTGCTCATTATAGATTTTGCTGATCCTAAGGTCTATACACCATTTACGTACGCTTTATTGTCTACAGAAAACATAACAGATCTAATTTAATATATATATAAGCACAATAGCCTAGTCTCCATTGCTGTTGTAAACTGTGTAAACTGTTAATGGATATACTTGTTGTTACCGCCAGTTTATACAGCTAAAAATAGTAATGGAGTCTAGACCAATGTATTTTGCTCCTTTAATTTTATCTGGCAAATTTGCCACAAAACAAGCTGACACCAACAGCGACTAACGGGCGCAAACTTAACACACAAACATAAAGGTTTAAAACCTTTCCCAGGTTGTAGTGTCACATTCTTTTTTTGTTATGTTTATATTTATGTAATTAATGCTTTGATAATCACAAACAGTGTAAAGTAGATAGGAAAGTATTTAACATTTTTAAAATTACATTATTTAATTATTTTAGGTATTAATTTATTCAGTACAGCTTTCCTAGGTCATTTTGGTAGGTGTAAAAAAAATATTGTCGCTACAGATTCTGGGTAAAACAAGATACATTTTACAACTGAATTCTGACTGACTGGAAATGGCACAGTTACTAATCATTTTCTATAGCCAGAATATAATAATATAAAAGAACATTGCCATAGATTATACATTTCGGAAAACTTAATTTATTAATGACTAATCAGGTTATGGAAAAAATATCTGTAATAATACCCCCCCCCCCTTTTTTTTCTTTATAGAAAATCAAAGCTTCCTGATGAGGAACAACCAACAATTATGCCAAAAGGTAAGAGAATTTACATGCTGGCTATATGTGGGCAAAGTAACTCATTAATTGAGAATATATATAGATTTATTTATTTAAACAGGGTGTTATACAAGGATATGCAATTTATTCTCATATTTCTTCTGAAGCTTCTATTAAGGAGATAAAGCAGGACAGAAAGAGGAGGAAGAAGAGGGAGAGGGAGGAGAAAGAGGGGGAGCAGAAGGATGAAATTAAGGAAGCAAAAGAGAAAGTGAAGGATGTAAAGGAGCAAAAGATGAAAGATAAAATCTCAGTGGAAGGTAAGAAAGGACAATAGAAATCAAGAAACCTGATTACAAAGAAAACAATAAGAAGAGCATTCAATAAGATATAGAGAATGGTACAGAATAGAGAAAAGAACTAAAGGGGAAAATAAATAGATAAGGAAATGGATAAGATACAAAAGGTCACTCTGTTACAATAAAAAATATATCATCTGCAGGAAATTGTTTTGGTCCATAGGACAAGTGATAGATTTTTTTATAGAACACATAGGTGCAAAGACAGGGACACTCAACACAGTACGGAATACATCACTAGGGATGCGCTTTATTTATTAACAGTAATGGAAACATCTTACTATACACACACAATGATAAATACTTGCTAAGCACCTAACACTAGGTAGGCAATTCATTATTATTGTTATAGACTTTTTACCTACTTCTATATTAATATAACAGTAACGCTAATCAGAGAGTAAAGTACTCTATATAAATCTACAAATAAACCACAATATAGCCACTATCATTATTATTGTCATAGACTTTGTACCTACTTCTATATTATTCTAACAGTAATGCTAATCAGAGAGTAAAGTACTCTATATAAATCTACAAATAAACCACAATATAGCCACTATCATTATTATTGTTATAGACTTTGTACCTACTTCTATATTAATATAACAGTAATGCTAATCAGAGAGTAAAGTACTCTATATAAATCTACAAATAAACCACAATATAGCCACTATCATTATTATTGTTATAGACTTTGTACCTACTTCTATATTAATATAACAGTAATGCTAATCAGACAGTAAAGTACTCTATATAAACCTACAAATAAACCACAATATAGCCACTATCATTATTATTGTTATAGACTTTGTACCTACTTCTATATTAATATAACAGTAATGCTAATCAGACAGTAAAGTACTCTATATAAACCTACAAATAAACCACAATATAGCCACTATCATTATTATTGTTATAGACTTATTACCTACTTCTATATTAATATAACAGTAATGCTAATCAGACAGTAAAGTACTCTATATAAACCTACAAATAAACCACAATATAGCCACTATCATTATTATTGTTATAGACTTTGTACCTACTTCTATATTAATATAACAGTAATGCTAATCAGACAGTAAAGTACTCTATATAAACCTACAAATAAACCACAATATAGCCACTATCATTATTATTGTTATAGACTTTGTACCTACTTCTATATTAATATAACAGTAATGCTAATCAGACAGTAAAGTACTCTATATAAACCTACAAATAAACCACAATATAGCCACTATCATTATTATTGTTATATACTTATTACCTACTTCTATATTAATATAACAGTAATGCTAATCAGACAGTAAAGTACTCTATATAAACCTACAAATAAACCACAATATAGCCACTATCATTATTATTGTTATAGACTTATTACCTACTTCTATATTAATATAACAGTAATGCTAATCAGACAGTAAAGTACTCTATATAAACCTACAAATAAACCACAATATAGCCACTATCATTATTATTGTTATAGACTTTGTACCTACTTCTATATTAATATAACAGTAATGCTAATCAGACAGTAAAGTACTCTATATAAACCTACAAATAAACCACAATATAGCCACTATCATTATTATTGTTATAGACTTTGTACCTATTGCTATATTAATATAACAGTAATGCTAATCAGACAGTAAAGTACTCTATATAAACCTACAAATAAACCACAATATAGCCACTATCATTATTAAGCTTTTACAGCAGGAATTGTTATGGATTACTAGAATTTACAAATAGACATTAAACTACAATCCATAACACAGGGTAAAACAAAATTGCTATTTATGATCCTCTGTATTATACATATATTACATTTCCTAATTTAAAATTGTTTATGTTTTAAAATAGTTCCAATTGAAACCAAAGAACAAGGGACACAGACAGATGGCACAGAAAAAAGAACATGGAAACTCCTGGAATTCTGGATTAATAGAGATCTAGAAATACAGAGGCGGCGGGAGGAAGAACTAAGGGAGGAGGAAGAGTTTTTTAGCTGAAAGAACAACTAAAGCTACCCCATATGTCCTGCTTTATCTCCTTGATCTCCTGATTTCCCTCCCTGGCCACACAAACACCCTCTCCTGATGCCATCACATGTTTACTGAGTGATTAATAAATATGGAATTAAATTAGAAAAAAATGTTGTTTATTTTTAAAGTTTAAAAAAGTACATAGATGTACAACAAGAAATGTATACATCATCTCTTAGCGCACATAGTATAATTGCTCCAGTTCTCAAGCTTTAAAGTTGACAAGAGTTCTCCTTGGATAAAATCTATGTCTCTATGTGTAAATTTTAGGGGTCTGTAGAGCTATTTGAATATTCTGCTATAGCGAATCATGTCCGCCCTGCATCGCTAAATGCCGACAGTATACGCTGTTGGCATTTAACATTGCACAAGCATTTCTGGTGAAATGCTTGTGCAATGCCGCCCCCTGCACACCTCAGAGGTGGTGGACGAGTTAAGGAGAAGCGGTCTTATGAACGCTTCTTCTTAACTTAAGTTTCTGGCAAACCGGAATCTTCAGGGGTAGATTGCAGCATCAGCTGCTTGATAAATCTACCCCCATATAATTTAACCAATACTTATAGCTAGACATAAATAATAAACATATCTAAATAAGGAACCTTAGATAAACTCATTCCAGTAATCTGGGTTCTTATAAACTGCAGAGGCTTAAGCTGACATTCCGTATACAGAACAAGAGGAAGCTTGTTTATGTGCATCTGAAGTACAGTGTACCTGGTATCATTTTTAACCACTATACATCAATAACAGAAATAGGGTAAATGATCATAAAATATGAGGTTTAAAAGCAATTAGAAAGTGTTGAAAGTGGCGGTGCTGTGTCACCTCCAGGTAACCAAGCTGCCCACGTCCTCTGAGTCAACCTTGTTGCTTTCACCTCAAAAATAAAAGCTCACAATAGTTTAGCAGATTTCAGTGAATGTGGTAGGCGCACAAACTGGTTATACTCACAAGATTGCAGTTAAAATAAGCCTTTTATTAAAATCATCACAAAGGTGTCTTCAGGTGCAGCTTCAGGTTTTATTTAAAATACAGCTCAAAGCATTTCGGCTAAAAGAAGCCTTTATCAAGAGCATAAAGTTAAAACAATATCTGGAACAAATGAGTACATGTGTTTAAACCATTTTCGGTAATCATTATTTCTAAATCAAGTAATATATTTTTTTCTTGACTGGCTGTGTAAGTGAAACGTAGACTTTTATTGTTCAAATTCATAGACTTCATATGTTCCTCAAGTTCATTTCTTTCCCCCTTCCATATAGCTATTGAAGGAGACCAGGTTCTCCCCAAGTCCGCCCCCTTGCAGTAACTTAGTATTCCAAGACGGCGCGTATAGCTCAACTTCACATTGATCACATTTATTTCAAAATTACTCCAGAGACACCGCAAATCAGAGCCTATAAGTTTGAAATAATTTTAAACATTGGGCTCCATGTACTAAGCTGTCTGCGAGGTCTTCGTGACTATTTCCGTCTAAATTTCTGCGTGCGGATCAATAACCGTATGTACTATGCCACGAATCCATTGAAAACCTTACATTAACAAATGTCGAGCGAACTTGTCCGCAACTCTTGAATTCTCGTCTTTTTTGTAGCTAGAAAATACTCGCTCGACATAAATCTCGCACAAAACAGTAATTACTAAACTATCTATTTATACGCTCGTGAATTTCTCCGCACCTACCTCGTTAAAAATCCATCGCCAGCTAATAGGTGGCGAGCACCATAATAAACAATAGGGTCTATCAGATCAACGCCTACAACTGATTTAAAAGAGGTGTACAATTGAATGGTTACTCACTTTTGATCCTGTTAGCCATGGAGACACTTCTTCAACTTTATATTATTCGTCTGATGCAAATGAGGGGTAGAAGGCAAATTCGTCAACCTGATGCCCCAAATCCGGTTCGAAGAAGGCAATTACGAGTACAGTGGGTATTCCTTCCTCGGGTTCCTTTAGATGCCCTTTCCGATCGAGAGGTTATTCAAAGGTTCCGTCTGGATCGACATTCAATATTGACTTTATATGCTCAAATAGCACATTTTCTAGAGCCTGTGACGGCTCGTTCAAGGGCCATTCCCGGAATACTCAAGTTTCTTGCTGCCTTGCACTTTTTTGCCACCGGATCATTTCAGGCAGTGTCCAGCGTCATCATTGGTTTCAGTCAGTCTGCCTTTTCTCGTCATCTTTCCAAAGTTATCGATGCACTCATGCATATATTCCCCGAATATGTTTGTCTACCATCTACCACAGAAGAGTGGCAATCGATAAAGTCGCAATTCTACAGTGTGGCTGGAATGCCAAATGTTCTTGGGGCAATAGACTGTACCCATATTGCAGTTCGACCGCCACGGTTACGGGAGGAGATTTACCGCAACCGAAAGTCCTGCCATTCCTTTTTCCCAGGTCCCTGAGCACTGACAGCATCGCTTATCCGTGTCCATATACTTTTTTTACGGATACTAGAAGTTTGCTTCGCACGACAACCAAATAAATAGTCATACGAGTCTAGCACCATATCGACAAGAACCAGGTTCTGCTGATGTGAAAAGTGGGGATTCTTCGATTTGGACTGTGAATCAGATCGAGAAGTAGCCATACTTAATTTATCGATAAGAATAACAGTCAGTAAAGCTTCAAGTTCTTGAAATATGCAGTCTGAAAAAATTTATAAAATCGACTTTATATAGTGCTGCAATATGTTCCCGCGACAAAGCTGACGTTTCTGACACCTTACAGTCACGTGGGACAAACATGACTGACAGGTTGTAAGCGATTAATAGTACATTCGCAAATAGCGAGGCGTCATATGTATGAATCATTCGCCAGTGCTCGATGCGGATTAGACGCGCCTTTTTTTGGGATAGTTTTTAGTACATATGGCGGGCGGGCAACATCTCGCTAGCTGCGAGTTCAAGCGAGTCGAGAAGACACGTTGTCGGCGAGAAAATTGACACTTTAGTACATGGAGCCCATTGTGTTTACACATTAGGTCACTAATTAGCACCTATTCTCCTTATAGAGGAACCCACCGTTTTTCTAGCAAATACCGCCATAGTGGTTAATAGAATATTCAATCTTGGTTGGTGATACAGTAGACACTACCCATTTACTCATATTAGTGGTGAAATTAAACCAACTTATATAGTTGGAACTAAAGTATTTAAGCTCTTGCAGCGCCCTCTACATCACCCTTTCTTAAATGTAATTTAACTTAAGGAACCTTTAGAGGAGGTTCTTAGAGAGTGGCATTCACTCCCCTAGCGCACCTTCATCTCTGCCTTCGTATTTATACAAGCATCTAAGACACATTACAGTTTTAACAAGCGGTTGGAAAGAAAACAGTTTCAAAATGTTTGCATTTTTCAAGATAGCTGCCACACCATATGACCAATACTTTCAACAAGAACAGATGTAACTCTAGGTCACAATATATAGTTTCACAGCAAATTTCACAGCTTTAACCCCTTAATGACCAAGGACGTACGCCACACGTCCTCAAAAAAAATACAGTTAATGACCGAGGACGTGTGGCGTACGTCCTTGGTCTGGAAAGCAGCTGGAAGCGATCCTGCTCGCTTCCAGCTGCTTTCCGGTTATTGCAGTGATGCCTCGATATGGAGGCATCCTGCAATAACCCCCCTTGGCCATCCGATGCAGAGAGAGCCACTCTGTGGCCCTCTCTGCACTGGACATCGGTGGCCGGTATCGTTGGTGGGTGGGAGCAAGTCTGGGAGGCGGGTGGGCGGCCATCGATGTGCCGAGTGGAGAGAAGGGGGGTGGGATCGGGGGCGGAACTGTCGGGAGCGCGCACGTGCACGGGGGCGGCGGGCGCGTGCACGGGGCGGGAGCGTTAGGGAACCGCTACACCATGGAAAAATAAGGCTGTTAAAAGTTAAAATAAAAAGTTTTAAAATGTTAGAAATAAACAGCTAAGGGATCTGGAAGGGGTGGGGGGATGGTCTTGGGGGGGGGGGGAAGCTACACTACAGAAAAGGGCATTTTTAAAAAAAAAAAAAGGCACATTTGTTACTAAACTGGGTACTGGCAGACAGCTGCCAGTACCCAAGATGGCGCCCATTAAGGCAGAGGGGGAGGGTTAGAGAGCTGTTTGGTGGGGGATCAGTGAGGTTGGGGACTAAGGGGGGAATCCTACACAGCAGCATATGTAAATATGCCAAAAAAAACAAACAAAAGCCCAAGTATAGCTTTTATTTTAGTACTGGCAGAGTTTCTGCCAGTACTTAAGATGGCGGGGACAATTGTGGGGTGGGGGAGGGAAGAGAGCTGTTTGGGAGGGATCAGGGGGTCTCATGTTTCAGGATACACAAAGTATTTCCGGGCTACACAGGGCAGGAGGTCAATCTGGCACCAAAGTTGAAAAGGACGTGAAAAAAGAAAGAATCCTTTGAGGCTTCATATAAAAAGTAACAATATTTATTGGGACAACATTAAAAACAAGTATTCAGAGCAAAGCGCTCCCTTTAGCATGAGGTCAGGGTCACAACAAAGCAAACCGCAGACATGTTTCGCGTGTAAAGACACGCTTGATCACTGCTGTCTCATGTTTCAGGTGGGAGGCTGAGCTCTAAACTAAAGCTAAAATTAACCCTGCAAGCTACATAATTAACCCCTTCACTGCTAGCCATAATACAAGCCATATATGTCTGCTATTTCTGAACAAAGGGGATCCCAGAGAAGCATTTACAACCATTTGTGCCATAATTGCACAAGCTGTTTGTAAATGATTTCAGTGAGAAACCTAAAATTGTGAAAAATTTTACGTTTTTTTTTAATTTGATCGCATTTGGCGGTGAAATGGTGGCATGAAATATACCAAAATTGGCATAGATCAATACTTGGGGTTGTCTACTACACTACACTACACTAAAGCTAAAAGTATCCCTAAAAGCTCCCTACATTCTCCATAATTAACCCCTTCACTGCTGGGCATAATACACGTGTAGTGCGCAGTGGCATTTAGCCGCCTTCTAATTACTAAAAAGCAACAACAAAGCCATATATGTCTGCTATTTCTGAACAAAGGGGATCCCAGAGAAGCATTTACAACCATTTAAGCCATAATTGCACAAGCTGTTTGTAAATAATTTCAGTGAGAAACCAAAAGTTTGTGAAAAAATTAGTAAAAAAGTGAACGATTTTTTGTATTTAATCGCATTTGGCGGTGAAATGGTGGCATGAAATATAACAAAATGGGCCTAGATGAATACTTTGGGATGTCTACTAAAAAAAAATATATACATGTCAATGGATATTCAGAGATTCCTGAAAGATATTAGTGTTCTAATGTAACTAGCGCTAATTTTGAAAAATAATGGTTTGGAAATAGCAAAGTGCTACTTGTATTTATGGCCCTATAACTTACAAAAAAAGCAAAGAACATGTAAACATTGGGTATTTCTAAACTCAGGACAAAATTTAGAAACTATTTAGCATGGGTGTTTTTTGGTGGTTGTAGATGTGTAACAGATTTTGGGGGTCAAAGTTAGAAAAAGTGTGTTTTTTTCAATTTTTCCTCATATTTTATAAATTTTTTTATAGTAAATTATAAGATATGATGAAAATAATGGTATCATTAGAAAGTCCATTTAATGGCGAGAAAAACGGTATATAATATGTGTGGGTACAGTAAATGAGTAAGAGGAAAATTACAGCTAAACACAAACACTGCAGAAATGTAAAAATAGCCTTGGTCCCAAACGGACAGAAAATGGAAAAGTGCTGTGGTCATTAAGGGGTTAACATAAGCAGTTGCAAAGGAAACACATTTTCAAAATTTCCGCATAAACCAATATGGCTGCCACAGCTTGTTACCAATTCCTTAAACATGACTCTGACTCTAGGTCAGAATATAAGGTTATATAGCAAGTTTCACAGTTCTAGCATAAGCGGTTGCAGAGAAAATAGATTTTAAAAATGTTTGCGTCAAACATGATGGCTGCAAGATCATATCATATACCGCCTCCATATTATGCACAATAGTCATCACCATAAAAAAACATTTTTGTAAAGCGGTTTTTGTTTTACGTTATGACCGGCTCGGTGCTAACTTGCAAGTTATTGTCACCGCTCACCTCCCTACAGCACTGCTATTACAGGTTTTCATAAATCCGGCGTTAGCAGGCAATAAGTGAGCGTAGAGCAAAATTGAGCTCCATACCAGACTCCAATACCAGAGCTGCGGTAAGCTGGTTTTACGTGCTCGTGCACGATTTCCCCATAGACATCAATGGGGAGAGACGGCTAAAAAACAAGCCTAACACCTGCAATAAAAGAGCGTAAAGCTCCGTAACACAGCCCCATTGATTCCTATGGGGAAACAAAAGTTATATTTACACCTAACACCCTAACATGAACCCCGAATCTAAACACCACTAATCTTACTCTTAATAACCCCTAATCTGCCGCCCGACATCGCTGACACCTACATTATACTTATTAACCCCTAATCTGCCGCCCCTAATATCGCCGCAACCTACCTACACTTATGAACCCCTTATCTGCCACCCCCAATGTCGTCGCCACTATACTAAAGTTATAAACCCCTAAACCTAACCCTAACTTTAATATAATTAAAATAAATTTTAATAAAAATTCCTATCATTAACTAATACCTATTTAAAACTAAATACCTGTAAAATAAACCCTAAGCTAGCTACAATATAACTAATAGTTACATTGTAGCTAGCTTAGGTTTTATTTTTATTTCACAACTAAGTTTGTATTTATTTTAACTAGGTAGATTAGTTACTAAATAGTTATTAACTATTTACTAACTACCTAGATAAAATAAATACAAATTTACCTGTAAAATAAAACCTAACCTGAGTTACACTAATCTTACACTAAATTACACAAAATAATAAATAAATTATCAAATATTTAAACTAATTACACCTAATCTAATAGCCCTATCAAAATAAAATGCTTCCCCAAAATAAAAAAAACCCTAGCCTAAACTAAACTGCCAATAGCCCTTAAAAGGGCCTTTTGTGGGGCATTGCCCCAAAGAAATCAGCTCTTTTACCTTTAAAAAAAATACAACCCTCAAACAGTAAAACCCACCACCCACACAACAAAACCCCCCAAATAAAATCCTAACTAAAAACCTAAGCTCCCCATTGCCCTGAAAAGGGCATTTGGATGGGCATTGCCCTTAAAAGGGCATTTAGCTCTTTTTCCACCCAAACCCTAATCTAAAAATAAAACCCACCCAATAAACCCTTAAAATAATCTAACACTAACCCCTGAAGATCCACTTACAGTTTTTGAAGACCCGACATCCATCCTCACCGAAGCGGCAGAAGTCCTCATCGAAGCCGGCAGAAGTCTTCATCCAAGCGGCCCGAAGTCTTCATCCAAGCCCGCAGAAGTCTTCATCCAGAAGTCTTCATCCAGATGGATGTCTTGAAGATGGAGCCGATGGATGAAGATAGAAGATGCCGTCTGCATGAAGACTTCTGCCGGCTTGGATGAAGACTTCTGCCGGCTTCGATGAGGACTTCTGCCGCTTCATTGAGGATGGATGTCGGGTCTTCAAAAACTGTAAGTGGCTCTTCGGGAGTTAGTGTTAGATTTTTTTAAGGGTTTATTGGGTGTGTTTTATTTTTAGATTAGGGTTTGGGCGGAAAAAGAGCTAAATGCCCTATTTAGGGCAATGCCCATCCAAATGCCCTTTTCAGGGCAATGGGGAGCTTAGGTTTTTTAGTTAGGATTTTATTTGGGGGGTTTGGTTGCATGGGTGGTGGGTTTTACTGTTCGGGGGTTGTTTGTTTGTTTTTTAAAGGTAAAAGAGCTGATTTCTTTGGGGCAATGCCCCGCAAAAGGCCCCTTTAAGGGCTATTGGCAGTTTAGTTTAGGCTAGGGTTTTTTTATTTTGGGGGGGCTTTTTTATTTATCTAATAGGGCTATTAGATTAGGTGTAATTAGTTTTAATATTTAATAATTTATTTTTTATTTTGTGTAATTTAGTGTTTGTTTTTTTTGTAATTTAGTTAATTGTATTAAATTTATGTAATTGATTTAATTGTAGTGTAAGGTTAGGTGTTAGTGTAACTCAGGTTAGGTTTTTTTTTTACAGGTAAATTTGTATTTATTTTATCTAGGTAGTTAGTAAATAGTTAATAACTATTTAGTAACTAATCTACCTAGTTAAAATAAATACAAACTTAGCTGTGAAATAAAAATAAAACCTAAGATAGCTACAGTGTAACTATTAGTTATATTGTAGCTAGCTTAGGGTTTATTTTACAGGTAAGTATTTAGTTTTAAATAGGTATTAGTTAGTTAATGAAAGGAATTTTTAATTAGATTTATTTTAATTATATTAAAGTTAGGGGGTGATAGGGTTAGACTTAGGGTTATGTTTAGGGGTTAATAACTTTAGTATAGTGTTGGCGATTTTGTGGGCAGCAGATTAGGGGTTAATAACAGTAATGTAGGTTGCGGCGATGTGAGGGACAGCAGATTAGGGGTTAATAATATGTAACTAGTGTTTGCGATGCGGAAGTGTGGCGGTTTATGGGTTAATATGTTTATTATAGTGGCGGCGATGTCCGGAGCGGCAGATTAGGGGTTAATATTTTTATTATAGTGTTTGCGATGCCTTGGTTTAGGGGTTAATAGGTAGTTTATGGGTGTTAGTGTACTTTTTAGCACTTTAGTTATGAGTTTTATGCTACAGATTTGTAGCGCAAAACCCTTAACTACTGACTTTCAGTTCACAGTATGGATCTTGTAGTTTCAGGGTGTACCGCTCACTTTTTGGCCGGAAAGGTAAACTTGTAATACCGGTGCTATGGAAGTCCCATTGAAAAAGGACTTTTTGAAAGCTGCGTTACGTTACGGTAGTTTGCATTCCGGCCAAAAAAGTGTGCGGTGCAGCTAAACCTGCAAGACTCGTAATACCAGCGGTAGTGAAAAAGAGCCATAACACTGCTTTTTCACTCATACCGCAAAACTCGTAATCTAGCCGTATAGTTAAGCATTTTTTAACAATTTAAAATGGTTGCCAAACTATATGACCTATCATCTTCTCTTGAACAAATCTAAATGTTAGTCATAAGATAACTCTATAAACAAAATTTCAAGTCTGTCCCATAAGCGGTTTCGGGGAAGAAGATTTTTGTAGTTTTTAAAAACAGCGCATACAAAACAAAATGCCCGCCAAGCTATGCAATTGTTTAGCTTTCAAATTGCACATAGTAATGCTCAATATAGAGCTCTACAATTTGCAGAAATTTAATGAAAATTTGCAAATGTTTTATTTCACAAAGGCGACTGCGCAGTGCGAATTTTGACTGCAATATTGCCTTTAGAGGTCATGACTATGTGTAATCATGTATCTGCTACACTGTAATATAGTTAAATAGTGTAAACATAATGCATAAAGTGCAAATTTACGTAATTGAACAACGATAAAAAGGCGAATGGCTCATAGCGGTCATGTTGATTATGGAAAATTTGCAGTTTGAACAATCTTGGTAGATGAGGTTGCAATGAGCATGTGCAAAATTGTGCTTCATTGCACTTAGCGGTTTCACAGAAGAAGATTTTCACACATTTCAAAATGGCAGCTATATCATGTGACTAAATCACTTCTCTTGAACAAACTTTATTCTAGGTCAGTACAGCAGTACACACAGCAAGTTTCACAACTGTAACATAAGCAGTTTCCCGGAGAAGAAGATTTTCAAGCGTTTGTCAAAATTTGTCGCAAAAAGCAATATGGCTGCTAGGTCACATGACCTATGAGATTTAGGTATCATAGGATTATGCACAGCATAGATCTCTAGCACTGTGCAAAGTTTCATGAGTTTTTGAGTTATGCTGTTCTTATAAGCATTTAAAAAAACCGGCATAATAATAAAAATAATCTTAACAAAAACAATAGGTGTCCTGCAACTGCATTGCTTGGCCACCTAAATATAGCTGCAAGCAGCAATAGAGGTGGCAATGCGCATCACCTTCTCAATGGCATACAAGCTCCTAAGTCACAATATAAGCTTTTACAGTTCTAACATAAGCAGTTGGAAAGAAAACACATTTTCAAAATGTTTGCGTTTTTCAAAATGGCTGCCACACCATATGACCAATACTTTCAACATGAACAGATGTAACTCTAGGTCACAATATATGGTTAGCAAATTTCACAGCTTTAACATAAGCGGTTGCAAAGAAACACATTTTCAAAATTTTTGCGTAAACCAATATGACTCTATAACGTGGGCGGCAGAAAAACAAGGATTAAGTCAGCCATACCGCTCACTAATCCTACAGACCACTTGTTATGAGCAATGGAAGCTAAGAGGCATGCGCGGATGTAAGTTTGAGGATCCAAGGATCTGCAGGAACCCCAATCAGACGATCGCAGGTAGAAACAGCGGCCATGCTGCTATATAGATGACGCAGCAAACAATACACAGGAGCAGACTGCTCTAAAACAGAGTCAGAGACAAAGTAAGCTGATCCTCTGCTAGACCGTTACCAGGGTAAGCTTAGCAGCTTTTTCTTCAACCTTAGCGAAGTCCAGAACTCAACTTATACGAGGGGTTTCCTCATCAGGATGAACACTTTGCTGGCATGCTATCTAAACGGCTTAAGTTATAGACTCATCTATTGCACAATTATACAGAACACCTCAACTATTCAATGTGGCTAGTTCTTTTTGTCTACTGATGTTTTTCTTTATAAACACCTCACAAAGCGCACTCCAGGCTCAACTATAAGCTACACTCTCAGGCTACCCTGTTATAATCATTAAGGGACCCCAAAGATATACTAATGTTATTAGCTATCACAGAAATAAATACAGCAAAGCCACTTAAAGGGATAATAAACCCAATTTTTTATTTTATGATTCAGATAGAGCATGCAATTTTAAGCAACTTTCCAACTTACTCCTACTATCAATTTTTCTTTGTTCGCTTGCTTTCTTTCTTTAAAAAGCAGGAATTTAAAGCTTAGGAGTCATCCCATTTTAGGTTCAGCACCCTTGATAGTGCTTGCTTATTTGTGACTACATTCAGCCAACCAATAAGCATGCATAACCCAGGTTCTGAACCAAAAATGGGCCGTCTCTTAAGCTTTACATTCCTGATAAAGCTAGCAAGAAAACAAAGAAAAATTGATAATAGGAGTAAATTAGAAAGTTGCTTAAAACTGCATACTCTATCTAAATCATGAAATAAAAAAATTGGGTTTAGTGTCCCTTTAATGCACTCAGGATAATTTAAGTAACCCTTTTTGTGCAAATTGTCAAAGTGGATTGTGGAAGACAGTATCTTGTGAATCAGCACTCTTGAATATAAGAGTCTGCATATAATATTATCCTGCATTTTAACACGGGACTATTGAACTGCTATAATTTAACAATTCTTACTGCGGATATCCTTATATATAACAGAACCAATATAAAGCTGTAACAAAGCTGCATTATAAACCAGCCTATTGATATAATACATTGTTTTAAGTTGTTGTGCTTTTATATACTACCAGTCACTTACAATGGCCACTAAGAAGAATGTAAAACCTGCTAAGGGTTCTCGTACCCTATCAGTTAAGGGTCAGATGGTAAGCTCCCATTTTAACCCTTTGAAGCAGAAAGTAATAGAACATGCTTTTTGGACTGTGACATCTAGGGGCTCAGAACTATTCAATAATACCCTGGAAAATCACCCCAAAACTACGATCTAGCTATTGTAGGTCTCTATGTCCTATGGCTCTTTAGGAGGTGCCAGCCTGTCTAGAGGGGGCAGGTCTTTCTTGATCAGTTAAGGCTCTTATCAGATGGCAATTGTGTATATAAGCTGTGTGTTTGTCTCAATAAAGTCTGTTCGTGTTTCACCTTAATACTGGTATTGTCTGGTTATTAGGGTGGGCTACTTGCTATAATCACTTTCCAGCTATACAGCTACAGGTTCCAGGGTGAAGAAGGTCTTTTTGGCAGAGATACCCAGTCGGGGTATCTGGAGTCCATCACAACTGGTTGGCAGCGATGGGATGTTTCCTTCTACCTGGAACATTCAAACTACCACCAGGACCTACTCGGATGGAGCAGCGGTGTTCTGGCTTAAAAGAAGTACCCTTAAAGAATTGCTGGTAGCTTGGAGACAAGTAGCTAGCAACAAATCAAAGGCAGCGATCATAGCTGAGCTAATGGAGAATGACAGGGCCAGTGATCGTGCTAATGAGCCCGCCAGCAGCCAGGGCAGTGATCGGGCTAGTGAACCATCCACCAGGGGGACTGAGATGTCCAAGGTCCAACGGAAGATCCAGTGGTGGCTGGCGCTCTATGAGAAAACCCCACCACAGGAGATCATCACACAGATTATTGCCAACACTACTCGCTTCAAAATGTTGGAGGTCCAGAAGGTTCTAGGGGAGCTGCCCCTATCAATCAGGGGCCCACTTCACAGGGGTAAAAGTTACCCCATGAGGCCTTCCGTGCCTTTAAAGATGGAGAGGAGGAAATCAATCGGCACCTACAGGTATTAGAGACCCAGTGTGAGCTTCATCCACTGGAAAGCATATGGTCCTGATGAGAGAAGTGGAGTAGCAGAATCAGAGGTTCATGCTCCTACATTCATCCGAGATTTCAGAGAAAACATCCTAACCATCCTGCTCACAGTCATCCCCGGAGGTTACGCCTAAGGAGGGGGCACTGTCAGGGTCCTTACCCTGGTCCTAGTTGCTTGCCGCAACAAATGCAGGGACCCACCGGTCCATCTCGGCATCCCACATGCAGAGACGCCAAGACCAGTCTGACTAGCAGCTACGGATGTGATTTAAAGATTTAAAGGTCCAGTCTCTGATTGCACGGACTCCCACCTTGAAGGCGCAGGTGTGGGAGTCCATAAGAATGCCTGGGGTTTGCATGCACAAGGCCATTTGCTGAAGAAATTGTACCCAGTGGCTTCTCCTTTGGTGAGACAGGCCGAGGGCTGAGACTAGATGAGCCTCTTGCCTTAAAGGGACATGATACCCAAATGTTGAAACACTTGAAAGTGATGCAGCATAGCTGTAAAAAGCTGACTAGGAAATATCACCTGACCATCTCTATGTAAAAAAGAAATATATTTTACCTCAAAATATCCTAATTATTCACAGCCTATTGTAAAGAACTTTAAGCAGCAAATCAGTATGCCTTTTCCGGGACCTGCAAGGGACCACGCACCATGCATACTCATGTTATTTCCCTCTTCAGTTTAAGGAAGTTTACTATGAAATCTCATGAGATCACAGTTCATGACCTCAGCACTGCTGATGCAGATTGGCTGCTGTTCATTTCTTCCTTTTTCCAATTTTTTTCACCTGCAGCTGGACAGCAGCGAAAGTATAACTGTTAACACAGCACTTATTTTGGTGAGCTCAGGAAATTGTTAGGTTAAATATCTTTCTTCTTTACATAGAGATGTTCAGGTGATATTTTTCTGTCAGCTTTTTGCAGTTATGCTGCATCACTTTCAGGTGATTTAGCATATAAGTATTATGTCCCTTTAAGAGAAAAGGGTGTTTGTAAGGTGGTGACAGGCAGCTGTAAAGTAAAGTAATTCTGAAAGTAGCAGAAGCAAGAGAGGGGAAGGTGTAAAAGTGTTTCCTTGCTGAGTAGCTGAAGAAATGCTTGTTTGTGCGGAAGGGCAGGAGTAGCAGCTTAGAAAGAAGGAAGGTGTCAGGAGAGGCCTGCGCTACAAGAGGAGTAAATGCAGGCCCTGTCTCTGCCTACGGCCGCACCACCCTGAATGCACCCAATCTCATCTGATCTTGGAAGCTAAGCAGGGTTGTGCCTGGTTAGTACTTGGATGGGAGACCGCCTGAGAATACCAGGTGCTGTAGGCTTTTGCTTTTTCAAACTTTCACCAGCAGGAGGCACTGGATCCAATGCACTTTTCTACACTCTTAACAGACCATTCTCCTCACAGCCTTTTTCTTACAAAAAGCACTTACGCAACGCCCATATTTAGCACAGTACAACACTAAGCACCTGCAAAATGGAATCAGCAAATCGCACGCTGACTCTCAAGCATTAACAGAGCTACATTTCAAAACAAAGGTAACTACAGCAGTAGAACCTGTTTTGGCCAGTCGTTTTCAACAGGTGAGGCTGCCAGGGAAGCCAGTTTAAAAGCTCGCCTCTTTCCTAGACAAAAAAAAAGAGTTTGGGCATATTAGGCTTTCTGCTGCTTTCAGGCTGTCTCGTCAGAATGAATAGCTTACACCTGGGAGGGAAGGGAGCTGAAGGCACTGCAAGATGGCCACAATATAACAAAATGCTTGCTCAGGTTCAAAGAAAAGAAAATCTTATCTCTCTTTTTCATCTCTAAAAAAAAGGAAGAATTGCTTTTTTTTAACCTGAGAAAGCGTTGGTATTGATTCCTAAAACAAGCTGTTCATTCTTACAAGACAGCCTGAGAGCAGCAGAAAGCCTGATATGCCCAAACTCTTTCAGGAAAGGGATGAGTTGAGTGTGACGGATCCCCTGCTACCCCGACTGGGTAGCTCCGCCGAAACAAGAATGGGTGTAATATGGAAATAAGCATACTTACATGTTCTAAAGCACCTCCAGTTGCAATAAAAGCAGGCTGGAACTTCTCAGCCGCCCAGCTGACTGATTCCAAGGGTTAAGCAGGTCCCATGAAAAATTCCCAAAGTATTCAAAGATAAAAGATGAAATCCAAACAGCAGCTATGTATAGGTAAAAAATAAACTTTAATAAAAGCGACGCATTTCTCAGCCACTTCAGGGCTGTTTCCTCAGGCTATTGTAAAAAACATTAAAACATACACTTGCTATATAAGGAACATAATGAACTGTGTATTCGATACAAGTTAGCTTAGTTGCTATACAGGGAGTGCAGAATTATTAGGCAAATGAGTATTTTGACCACATCATCCTCTTTATGCATGTTGTCTTACTCCAAGCTGTATATGCTCGAAAGCCTACTACCAATAAAGCATATTAGGTGATGTGCATCTCTGTAATGAGAAGGGGTGTGGTCTAATGACATCAACACCCTATATCAGGTGTGCATAATTATTAGGCAACTTCCTTTCCTTTGGCAAAAGAAGGACTTGACAGGCTCAGAAAAGTCAAAAATAGTGAGATATCTTGCAGAGGGATGCAGCACTCTTAAAATTGCAAAGCTTCTGAAGCGTGATCATCGAACAATCAAGCGTTTCATTCAAAATAGTCAACAGGGTCGCAAGAAGCGTGTGGAAAAACCAAGGCGCAAAAAAACTGCCCATGAACTGAGAAAAGTCAAGCGTGCAGCTGCCAAGATGCCACTTGCCACCAGTTTGGCCATATTTCAGAGCTGCAACATCACTGGAGTGCCCAAAAGCACAAGGTGTGCAATACTCAGAGACATGGCCAAGGTAAGAAAGGCTGAAAGACGACCACCACTGAACAACACACACAAGCTGAAACGTCAAGACTGGGCCAAGAAATATCTCAAGACTGATTTTTCTAAGGTTTTATGGACTGATGAAATGAGAGTGAGTCTTGATGGGCCAGATGGATGGGCCCGTGGCTGGATTGGTAAAGGGCAGAGAGCTCCAGTCCGACTCAGACGCCAGCAAGGTGGAGGTGGAGTACTGGTTTGGGCTGGTATCATCAAAGATGAGTTTGTGGGGCCTTTTCGGGTTGAGGATGGAGTCAAGCTCAACTTCCAGTCCTACTGCCAGTTTCTGGAAGACACCTTCTTCAAGCAGTGGTACAGGAAGAAGTCTGCATCCTTCAAGAAAAACATGATTTTCATGCAGGACAATGCTCCATCACACGCGTCCAAGTACTCCACAGCGTGGCTGGCAAGAAAGGGTATAAAAGAAGAAAATCTAATGACATGGCCTCCTTGTTCACCTGATCTGAACCCCATTGAGAACCTGTGGTCCATCATCAAATGTGAGATTTACAAGGAGGGAAAACAGTACACCTCTCTGAACAGTGTCTGGGAGGCTGTGGTTGCTGCTGCACGCAATGTTGATGGTGAACAGATCAAAACACTGACAGAATCCATGGATGGCAGGCTTTTGAGTGTCCTTGCAAAGAAAGGTGGCTATATTGGTCACTGATTTGTTTTTCTTTTGTTTTTGAATGTCAGAAATGTATATTTGTGAATGTTGAGATGTTATATTGGTTTCACTGGTAAAAATAAATAATTGAAATGGGTATATATTTGTTTTTTGTTAAGTTGCCTAATAATTATGCACAGTAATAGTCACCTGCACACACAGATATCCCCCTAAAATAGCTATAACTAAAAACAAACTAAAAACTACTTCCAAAACTATTCAGCTTTGATATTAATGAGTTTTTTGGGTTCATTGAGAACATGGTTGTTGTTCAATAATAAAATGAATCCTCAAAAATACAACTTGCCTAATAATTCTGCACTCCCTGTAGGAACTATGATATACAAAAGACGTATTCCTACTAATGGTATCATGTTATTCACAAAAAAAGACATCCTTGGTTGTTATACATTGAATACAGAGCCTGTCACGAATACCTCATGATTTAGCTGCTAAGGGGTTAATTCTCTTTAGCCTGTGAGCTAAAAAAAAAACGTGTTTATGTTTGTTTGTTTTTTGTGATAAAACCAGACCCCATTATAAATTGTTTCAGAGTTCCACAAACATGTTAACATGTTAAAACATGTTATGACATTAGATGAAGGTAAATATGACAACCATGTGGTCATTGGTATCAAACTGTTTCTCACAATGCAAGTAAGAGATTGCCTGTCTGTCTATATGAAAGTGGATGTATCTAGCCAAAAATTATATTGTGTTCTTTAAAGTCAGCCAAAAGTACTTAAAGTTTATTGACCGTTGCAGTGGCGGCTGGTGAATCTTTAGGATGGTGGTGCACAAGACCCCGCCCCTTTGAGAAAGCCAAGCCCCTTTGGATAAACCAGGCCCCTTTTGAAAAGCCACGCCCCTCAATGGCCCCTTCCATTTGAACCAGCAGTGTTTTTGGTCATTGTCTTGTTGAAATATCCAGCCCCTCCGTAACTTCAACTTTGTGACTGATTCCTCAACATTATTCTCAAGTATCTGCTGATATTGAGTGGAATCCATGCGACCCTCAAAAAGATTCCCAGTACCGGCACTGGCCACACAGCCCCACACTGCATGATGGAACATCCACCAAATTTTACTGTGTGGGTAGCAAGTGTTTGTCTTGGAACGCTGTATTCTTTTGCCGCCATGCATAACACCCCTTGTTATCACCAAATAACTCAATCTTTGTTTCATGAGTCCACAGCACCTTCTTCCAAAAGGAAGCTGGCTTGTCCAAATGTGCATTTGCATACCTCAAGCGACTCTGTTTGTGACATGTGTGCAGAAAAGGCTTGTTCCACATCACTCTCCCATACAGCTTCTCCTTGTGCAAAGTGCGCTGAATTGTTTAACGCTGCACAGTGACACCATCTGCAGCAAAATGATGTTGTAGGTCTTTGGAGGTGGTCTGTGGGCTGTTTTTGACCATTTTCACCATCCTTTGCCTTTGTCTCTCTGATATTTTACTTGGCCTGCCACTTCTGGCCTTAACAAGAACTGTGCCTGTGGTCTTCCATATCCTCACCATGCTCACTATGTTCCTCACAGTGGACACTGACAGCTTAAATCTATGCAATAGCTTTTTGTAGCCTTCCTCTAAACCATGATGTTTAACAATCTTTGTTTTCAGGTCATTTGAGAGTTGTTTTGAGTCCCCCATGTTGCCACTCTTCAGAGGAGAGTCATAGAGAACAACTTGCAATTGGCAACCTTAAAACCTTTTCTCATGATTTGATACACCTGTCTATGAAGTTGAAGGCTTAATGGGCTCACCAAACCAATTTTGTTTTCCAATTAATCAGTGCTAGGTAGTTACAGGTATTCAAATCAACAAAATGACAAGTGTGCTCAAATTTATGCACCTGTCTAATTTTGTTTTGATGCATATTGCACATTTTCTGTTAATCCAACAAACCTAATTTCACTACTGAAATTTTACTGTGTCCTTCATTTATTTGATAGATCAAAATGAAATTACTGATCCAAACAGCCAATTATTTATAACTAAAAATCATGGAAATTGTCAGGGGTGCCTAAACTTTTGCATACAACTGTATATGATTTCATGCACTCAAACCGTATTAAATGAATGTACTCAGATATGAAATTTTTATTAAATGTAATATCAATTTTATATATATATATATATATATATATATATATATATATATATATATATATATATATATATATATATATATATATATATATATATATATATATACTATGCTCCAATACAGCTCACAGGCAGGATATATAAAAAATATACAAAGGGAACATTTGTTAAAGTTTAAGCTTCAAAAGATTCTTTACTTCATCGCTTAATGAGATTAGATCTCTACATACAAGATAAGCATGTTACCTCTGGGGTGACAGAGAAACAATTCTGTACATTAGTTCAGATATGCTCAGAATCTTCAGGAAAGTAAGTAATTATCACTTGTATGATATACAAATGATGGGACAAAGAATACTTTTGAAGGTCTGAATTCACATATACGTCTGGAAAGGTTTTCTAGCTCAGATGCAAGCATATAGAAGACAACATTTCATATGAAATGACTTGTGCCTAATTTTCATATAGTTTAATATACTCCTATACTTTATTAAGGAATGACTTCAAATATGGAATATATTTATATTAAAGTGGGATAATAAGCAAATATAAATATCGTTATAATAAATAAATCACTACAGAATTCTAATTAAATGCAATGTAATATCAGAATATGAAATGATTAATCTATTGAATTCAAATAGTTACTAGTATAGCTGATTATTAGTATCATACTGAAAGTATTAAATTACAATCCTTTTAAGTCTCCCAATATTTAATGAATCATCGGGTTCATCATGTCCTCGAAATGAAAGCTCAAATGCGCCGTAAAATAAAATACAATTAATAATTTTGGAAAGAACATAACGATTAGTGGTTACTTGATCATTGTGTTTTTTAACATTCAAACAATATGCACTGACAAGTTGTTTTTGGCGAATATCAACCCTTCCTAGCAAATGAAACTCTAATGGGGAGTATAAATGTTATTGTAGCAATTATGTTTATTTTTTGAGTTAAATGTGATAAATCGGCGACATAGCATAACTCACCCAACTTGAGTCACCACTTTGTTTTTCAAACAGGAGACAATAAAACAAGATCCTGTTTGCAAAATGACTATTAAGTTTATCTCTTAAGAAGGTAATAGAGCTGGTTACTTTGGGACAATGCCCTGCAAAAGACCCTTTTCAAGGCTATTTGTATTGTAATTTAGTTTAGAGTAGGGACATTTTAGGGGGTAATACATTTATTATAGGTTGCGGCGGTGTAAGGGGATTAGATTAGGGGGTAATACATTTATTATAGGCGGCGGCGGTGTAGGGGGATTAGATTACAGGTAAAAGAGCTGATTACTTTGTGACAATGCCCTGCAAAAGGCCCTTTTAAGAGCTGGTAATAGAGCTGGTTACTTTGGGGCAATGCCACGCAAAAAGCCCTTTTCAGGGCTATTTGTAATTTAGTTTAGGGTAGGGACATTTTAGTATTTTAGGGGGTAATACATTTAATATAGGTGGCCACGGTGTAGGGGGATTAGATTAGGGG
Source organism: Bombina bombina (assembly GCF_027579735.1). NCBI lineage: Eukaryota > Metazoa > Chordata > Amphibia > Anura > Bombinatoridae > Bombina > Bombina bombina. Next base: position 378,832,887 of record NC_069501.1, read on the forward strand.
TTAATCATTTTAATATAGGTGGCGGCGGTGTAGAGGGATTAGATTAGGGGGTAATATAGTTAAAATAGGTGGCGGCGGGGTAGGGGGCTCACATTAGGGGGTAATAATTTTAATATAGATGGTGGCGGTGTAGGGGGATTACATTAGGGGTTAATAATTTTAATATAGGTGGCGGCGGTGTAGGGGGATCTCATTAGGGGGTTAGACATTTAATGTAGGTGGCGGCGGGGTCCGGGAGTGGTGGTTTAGGGGTTAAACACTTTATTAGGGATGCAGCGGGGGATCGCGGTTGACAGGTAGATAGACATTGCGCATGCGTTAGGTGTTAGGTTTTATTTTGCAGGTAGTTTAGGGAGTTACGGGGCTCCAATACTCAGTATAAGGCTTACTACACCTGCAATTTGTGGCAAGGTGAAAATGCAGTAAGATTTCTCAATTTTCGCCACGTAAGTCCTTACGCTGTATATTGGATACCAAACTGCGCTGGTTTAGTATACCTGTCTATGGGCCAAAAAACTACAGCCGAAGGCAGAAATATACGAACATAACTTCTAGGTTACACCGTATATAGGATACCAAACCAGCGCAAAATTTGGCGTCGCCAGATTTTGAGGCCGACAATTTTTATCGGATTGCGGCCCAGAATTAAAGGGATATTAATAAACAAGCTGGTAAATGGTGGTTACACACATATGCATCTTGTCTTTGGTTCACCAGATGTGGACAGCTAACTGAAAGTGTTGCATTGCTGCATTGGAGTTGGTTTTAACCTCTGCAGGGGTTAAATAAATTGTTATATGCAAGTAACAGTGCAATAATAAAGTGCTATAACACATTAGCGCATTTTCTTTTTTCACCTTTTGTTGCTTTAATTGTATAGTTCTATTCAAGCAATAGTGCCATAATGAAATACCTCAAAGGACCACTCAGTGCAGTAGAATTGCATAATTAAAAAGTGCATAATAAAAAGACAATGATTTAGATCATAACCCCGGTTTTGCTCCGATTGTTTCAGAATGCAGCCACTAGGGGTGCGTTCTTGGCAGAATTTTTGGAAGCGAGCATTACCACAATCCACAAAGAAGGTAAAGACCCACTACTGTGCTCCAGCTATAGGCCCATATCACGTATCAACGTAGATGCCAAGATCTATGCCAAAATATTAGCAAATAGATTAGGGAAACGCCTGCAGTCAATTATACACCTAGATCAAGTGGGCTTTATCCAAGGGAGACAGGGCACCGACAACACTCAGTGCCTTCTGAATATCTTTTCGGAGGCTGCAGATATGGGACTTCCTGTACTCGCCCTGTCATTAGATGCCGAGAAGGCTTTTGACAGGGTGAGGTGGGATTACCTATTTCAAACCTTATCGGCATTTGGAATACCGAACCCTTTCATTACAGCGACCAAGGCTTTATATTCGGCCCCTACCGCAGTTGTTAGGGGATTGGGATTTTGCTCCCCTAAAATCACAATCAGTAATGGAACCAGGCAGGGGTGCCCTCTCTCCCCCCTGCTATTCGTCCTAGCTATCGAACCCCTGGCAATTGCCATTAGGGAGTCAACACTAATACATGGTGTGCAGATGCATGACATCCCCCAGAAGCTAGCACTCTTCGCGGATGACCTCATGGTCTTTCTCTCAGATCCGATGGATTCTCTCCCCCCATTGATGACCCTTTTCAAACAATTTGGGGAAATTTCCTATTACAAACTGAATGTGGCCAAGACAGAGGCCTACTCCTTTAATATCCCACAGGATGAGAGGGAAACGGTCCAGCTTACCTACTCCTTCAAGTGGTCCTGTAAAGGAATCCGTCACTTGTGGGTCTTTCTCTCCCATAAAAAGTCAGTAGTGATCAAGGAAAACTTTGAAACGTTACTAACAGCTGTCACTTCGGAACTTAACTCAAAGAGATATAGCGAAATCTCCTGGATGGGCAGAATAGCGGCTCTTAAGATGATGATATTGCCAAAGCTCACCTATCTATTCCGCTGTATTCCGCTACCAGTCCCATGTACACTGATAAGGAAGTATCAGACCCTCTTTAACTCATCCACCTGGCACGACAAAAGACCCCGGGTGGCTGCACATAACCTACAAATGCCGATAGAGAAAGGAGGCCTTGGGCTTCCCAGTATCAGAAAATATTACGAGGCGGCAATGCTAACCCATGCTACAGCATGGGGTAAAGGTCTCCCCCCGACAAGGTGGAGAGAACTAGAACAAGCCTCACTGCCAGCAATCACTAACCTAGAAGATTTGCTTTGGCTACCCCCACATTGGCAAAGCAAAGTCCATGTTGCGAACAACATAGTGAAAGGGTGCCAAGAGGCTTCGGCTAAACTGAGGCACAATAAACTTGTGGCCCCGCACCCCTCGCCAATCCATCCAATAAGGGGTCTCCTAGTGGGGCTACTCAACACACATATTAATGCATGGGCTACTACAGGCATAAACACCGTGGGAGACTTTTACTGTAATGGGCAGTTAAAGACACACAGGGATATGCTGGACCTTCCCACACTGACCCCCAAACTCCACTTTGACTTACTGAGACTTCGTATGCTAATGAAATCTTGGGGCTTTCTAGGTGACTCACTGAGAGACCTGACCATTTGGGAGACACGGTGGACAGCCAACACCCAACAACATAAACCCCTTACAGTACACTATCACTGTCTTTTAGAGGAAGAGACTATTCCAAAAACAATTCATATGGCTGCTTGGGAGAGAGACTTGCAAACTACATTTGCGCCAGATTCCTGGGGCAAAGCCATTAGTTTAACGAAAAAGGCAACTCATTGCATCACACTATATGAGCTATACTTCAAGGTAATCACCAGATGGCACTTAGTCCCCACAAAATTGCAGAAACTCTACCCTGAGCACTCACAGTTGTGCTGGAGGGAGTGTGGAGAGCCGGGGTCCCCCATCCATGTTTGGTGGACCTGCCCTAAATTGACAACTTATTGGCAGAAAGTAGAAACGATTTGTAAAGATTTGGAGTTCACACCAACCTTGAGCCCAGCTCTGGCCATATTACATCTAGGAGTAGATAAGCTCCCTAAAGCCAAGCATAATCTCCTAATATATATCCTTATTTCTGCTAAATTGCTTGTAGCTAGGAATTGGAAAAAGAGCCAACCCCCCAGGCTACAGAGTGTGATAGAGGGTGTGAACTACATCAAAAACATGGAAAACTACGTTGCTAGGGAACAGGGGCAGCTGAACAATTACTGTTTAATTTGGGAGCCCTGGGAATCCATGCTCGCTCGCTTAGCCCCCACCTAAATACTCAGAAATAGGGAGATGAATAGGAAAGTATCCCTTCCAGCCACTACCACCCCTCACCCCACCTTTCTCTTTCTCTCTCGCCTCTTATCCCTAAACCTCTCTAGATACTAAGATAGTAGCCTAGCATAATAATTGACAGATAACAGACGGAGAGGGGCCGGAAGGCCCCCCATGCTAATAGGAGTCTGTGATGTAATGTACTAATTTAAATTACACTATTTGTTCACTTCCATTGACTGGTTTGTTGATCTAAGGAAAGCACCTTTGTAATATAATGATATATGATTGTATATCCCTGAAAGTTCATTGTCTATTCAAAAGGTGACCTCTGTAAAAACGAGGATTTCCCTACAGGGAGAAGTTTACACTCTCATTTGTTGTCTGTATTTACAGAACCCTGCACTTATGTATGTACCTTTCATGCATTGTTGAATATTGACGCTGTCTTTATCTTTATTACCGAAAGGTTGTATGTTAAAAATATATCCTCAATAAAAAAAGTTTATTTAAAAAAAAAAAAAAGACAATGATTTAACACTTACTCTGATTTTTTTCTGACAAATTTATTTTTTCTCCTATTTTCCGACCCCCTGTGTCATGTGACATACATCAGCCAATCACAGACTAGTATATGTATACCTTCTGACTTTGTGCACATGCTCAGTAGGATCTTGTTCCCCAAAAAGTGTGAATATAAAAAGACTACAAAATTTGGAAGTAATTTGGAAAGTGTTTTAAAACTGCATGCTCTTTCTGAATAATAATTTTTTATTCTTTTATTTGAGTGTTCCTTTAACATATTAGAGCATTTTATTTTCACATTTTTATGTGTTTCTCTTTAGCACAATATATGACATTAGAATTGTCCTAATAAAAAATGTGTAGATAGATGGTTTAACAAGTTATTTATTAGTCAATTACCATGTTAGATTAAAAACTTTGGCTATTTAGAAATCTGATATAATAATAAAACAATTAGTTTCAAGTGATCTTCAAGAAAATGTACCACCTTTACTCTAACTCTATTCCATTGTTTCATGATAGGAATGCAGCTAAAAATTCCACACTTATAAGAGTCAAAGTTCACTAGCTTACACATACAGACAAACAAAACAAAATCACCATAACACTTATCAAACCTTCAGAGATAATTAAAGTCATGTGACCTTAAAGGGACAGTTTACCCAAAAACGTTCTCTCCTTTAATTTGTTCCCAATAATCCATTTTACCTGCTGGAGTGTATTACATTGTTTACAAATAGCTCCTTAGCCTTTATATTGTCATTTGAAATAGCTGATTTACGGCTAGATTTAGAGTTTTGTCGGTAACGACCCGCGTAGCTAACGTCGGCTTTTTTCTGGCCGCACCATAAAAATAACTCTGGTATTGAGAGTCCACATAAAGGCTGCGTTAGGCTCCAAAAAAGGAGCGTAGAGCATATTTAACGCAGCTTCAACTCTCGATACCAGAGTTGCTTACGGACGCGGCCAGCCTCAAAAACGTGCTCGTGCACGATGGGGCTGTTTGAGCTGAAAAAAAACCTAACACCTGCAAAAAAGCCGCGTTCAGCTCCTAGCGCAGCCCCATTGTTTGCTATGCGGAAACACTTCCAACGTCTGCACCTAACACTCTAACATGTACCCCGAGTCTAAACACCCCTAACCTTACACTTATTAACCCCTAATCTGCCACCCCCGCTATCACTGACCCCTGCATATTATTTTTAACCCCTAATCTGCCGCTCCGTAAACCGCCGCTACTTACATTATCCCTATGTACCCCTAATCTGCTGCCCCTAACACCGCCGACCCCTATATTATATTTATTAACCCCTAATCTGCCCCCCACAACGTCGCCTCCACCTGCCTACACTTATTAACCCCAAATCTGCCGACCGGACCGCACCGCTATCATAATAAAGTTATTAACCCCTAATCCGCCTCACTAACCCTATAATAAATAGTATTAACCCCTAATCTGCCCTCCCTAACATCGCCGACACCTAACTTCAATTATTAACCCCTAATCTGCCGACTGGAGCTCACCGCTATTCTAATAAATGTATTAACCCCTAAAGCTAAGTCTAACCCTAACACTAACACCCCCCTAAATTAAATATAATTTTAATCTAACGAAATTAATTAACTCTTATTAAATAAATTATTCCTATTTAAAGCTAAATACTTACCTGTAAAATAAATCCTAATATAGCTACAATATAAATTATAATTATATTATAGCTGTTTTAGGATTAATATTTATATTACAGGTAACTTTGTATTTATTTTAACCAGGTACAATAGCTATTAAATAGTTAAGAACTATTTAATAGCTAAAATAGTTAAAATAATTACAAAATTACCTGTAAAAAAAATCCTAACCTAAGTTACAATTAAACCTAACACTACACTATCAATAAATTAATTAAATAAAATACCTATAATTATCTACAATTAAACCTAACACTACACTATCAATAAATTAATTAAATACAATACCTACAAATAACTACAATGAAATAAACTAACTAAAGTACAAAAAATAAAAAAGAACTAAGTTACAAAAAATAAAAAAATATTTACAAACATAAGAAAATTATTACAACAATTTTAAACTAATTACACCTACTCTAAGCCCCCTAATAAAATAACAAAGCCCCCCAAAATAAAAAAATGCCCTACCCTATTCTAAATTACTAAAGTTCAAAGCTCTTTTACCTTACCAGCCCTGAACAGGGCCCTTTGCGGGGCATGCCCCAAGAAGTTCAGCTCTTTTGCCTGTAAAAAAAAACATACAATACCCCCCCCAACATTACAACCCACCACCCACATACCCCTAATCTAACCCAAACCCCCCTTAAATAAACCTAACACTAAGCCCCTGAAGATCTTCCTACCTTATCTTCACCATACCAGGTTCACTGATCGATCCAGAAGAGCTCCTCCGATGTCCTGATCCAAGCCCAAGCGGGGGGGCTGAAGAGGTCCATGATCCGGCTGAAGTCTTCATCCAAGCGGGATCTTCTATCGTCATCCATCCGGAGCGGAGCGGCAGGATCCTGAAGACCTCTGACGCGGAACATCCATCCTGGCCGACGACTGAACGACGAATGACGGTTCCTTTAAATGACGTCATCCAAGATGGCGTCCCTCGAATTCCGATTGGCTGATAGGATTCTATCAGCCAATTGGAATTAAGGTAGGAATATTCTGATTGGCTGATGGAATCAGCCAATCAGAATCAAGTTCAATCCGATTGGCTGATCCAATCAGCCAATCAGATTGAGCTTGCATTCTATTGGCTGTTCCGATCAGCCAATAGAATGCGAGCTCAATCTGATTGGCTGATTGGATCAGCCAATCGGATTGATCTTGATTCTGATTGGCTGATTCCATCAGCCAATCAGAATATTCCTACCTTAATTCCGATTGGCTGATAGAATCCTATCAGCCAATCGGAATTCGAGGGACGCCATCTTGGATGACGTCATTTAAAGGAACCGTCATTCGTCGTTCAGTCGTCGGCCAGGATGGATGTTCCGCGTCGGAGGTCTTCAGGATCCGGCCGCTCCGCTCCGGATGGATGACGATAGAAGATCCCGCTTGGATGAAGACTTCAATCAGATGGAAGACCTCTTCTGCCCCGCTTGGATGAAGACTTCAGCCGGATCATGGACCTCTTCAGCCCCCCGCTTGGGCTTGGATCAGGACATCGGAGGAGCTCTTCTGGATTGATCGGTGAACCTGGTATGGTGAAGATAAGGTAGGAAGATCTTCAGGGGCTTAGTGTTAGGTTTATTTAAGGGGGGTTTGGGTTAGATTAGGGGTATGTGGGTGGTGGGTTGTAATGTTGGGGGGGGGTATTGTATGTTTTTTTTTACAGGCAAAAGAGCTGAACTTCTTGGGGCATGCCCCGCAAAGGGCCCTGTTCAGGGCTGGTAAGGTAAAAGAGCTTTGAACTTTAGTAATTTAGAATAGGGTAGGGCATTTTTTTATTTTGGGGGGCTTTGTTATTTTATTAGGGGGCTTAGAGTAGGTGTAATTAGTTTAAAATTGTTGTAATATTTTTCTTATGTTTGTAAATATTTTTTTATTTTTTGTAACTTAGTTCTTTTTTATTTTTTGTACTTTAGATAGTTTATTTCATTGTAGTTATTTGTAGGTATTGTATTTAATTAATTTATTGATAGTGTAGTGTTAGGTTTAATTGTAGACAATTATAGGTATTTTATTTAATTAATTGATTGATAGTGTAGTGTTAGGTTTAATTGTAACTTGTGTTAGGATTTATTTTACAGGTAATTTTGTAATTATTTTAACTATTTTAGCTATTAAATAGTTCTTAACTATTTAATAGCTATTGTACCTGGTTAAAATAAATACAAAGTTACCTGTAAAATAAATATTAATCCTAAAATAGCTATAATATAATTATAATTTATATTGTAGCTATATTAGGATTTATTTTACAGGTAAGTATTTAGCTTTAAATAGGAATAATTTATTTAATAAGAGTTAATTAATTTCGTTAGATTAAAATTATATTTAATTTAGGGGGTGTTAGTGTTAGGGTTAGACTTAGCTTTAGGGGTTAATACATTTATTAGAATAGCGGTGAGCTCCAGTCGGCAGATTAGGGGTTAATGTTTGCAGTTAGGTGTCGGCGATGTTAGGGAGGGCAGATTAGGGGTTAATACTATTTATTATAGGGTTAGTGAGGCGGATTAGGGGTTAATAACTTTATAATAATAGCGGTGTGGTCCGCTCGGCAGATTAGGGGTTAATAAGTGTAGGCAGGTGGAGGCGACGTTGAGGGGGGCAGATTAGGGGTTAATAAATATAATATAGGGGTCGGCGGTGTTAGGGGCAGCAGATTAGGGGTACATAAGTATAACGTAGGTGGCGGCGCTTTGCGGTCGGCAGATTAGGGGTTTATTTTTGTAGGTAGCTGGCTGCGACGTTGTGGGGGGCAGGTTAGGGGTTAATAAATATAATATAGGGGTCGGCGGTGTTACGGGCAGCAGATTAGGGGTACATAAGTATAACGTAGGTGGCGGTCGGCAGATTAGGGGTTAAAAAAATTTAATCGAGTGGCGGCGATGTGGGGGGGCCTCGGTTTAGGGGTACATAGGTAGTTTATGGGTGTTAGTGTACTTTAGAGTACAGTAGTTAAGAGCTTTATGAACCGGCGTTAGCCCAGAAAGCTCTTAACTACTGACTTTTTACTGCTGCTGGAGTTTTGTCGTTAGAATTATAACGCTCACTTCAGACACGACTCTAAATACCGGAGTTAGAAAAATCCCATTGAAAAGATAGGATACGCAATTTACGTAAGGGGATCTGCGGGAATGGAAAAGTCGCGGCTGAAAAGTGAGCGTTAGACCCTTTTTTTAATGACTCCAAATACCGGAGGTAGCCTAAAACCAGCGTTAGGAGCCTCTAACGCTGGTTTTCACGGCTACCGCCCAACTCTAAATCTAGGCCTTAGTCTTTAGTACTCCTACCTATACTGAAAGTTTATATACCTAGGTATAGGCTATTGAGAAACTATGTAAACACAGCCAGCAGAAGAAATTGCACTCACAGTGGGAGTTGGAAGAGATACAGCGCCCTAAGGATCATTATCAATTGTTCTTTCTAATTATTATTATTATTATCCGTTATTTCTAGAGCGCCAACAGATTCCGCAGAGCTATAAACAAAGAAACATATATAAGAAACATTCGGCTTTAAGATATTTTTTTTTTAATTTTGAGATAGAGGGTTGACCGGTGGAGGAGGGGGTTGACCGGTGGAGGAGGAGCAAGCACCTGTGGCTGTGCTCCCTGTTCCAGTCCTAACAGCTCTTGGCGGTAACTGCTTTTCGGGCCGTGCCCCAAGGATAGGGGCTGCTACACGGACAGTTAGCTTCATCGCTCCGGGAAACCAACAGTGCACTTCCATCGCACTGTTCCCTTGCATATATACTGTTGGAACCTACATTGTGACTCAACTCATCCTGCCTACTATTCACATATCCCCAGGAAAAGCGTAGTGTTTTAAAAAAAAAAACTTCGGACTTTCTCCTAATACACCCTCTCCTACAAACTTAAAAGCACAAGATATAAGAACTTTGCAACAAGCTTTTTGTTAGCCAAAATCTTTTGCCTTATTCCCCCCCTCTCCAGGTCTTACCGCTCCCGGTTCTCTGAAACTTCCCTGCTCTCCCCCACACCTGCACTGGCTGTTGTGCCTCCGCTAGAAACTGCGCAGTATAGCGACGACTCACCACACGATTGACAGCCAGTGTTCTGCCTTGTTGCAGCTGAGGATCCAGATTGGTCTTTCTCTCTCTGGACTCCCCCCTCTCCCACCGGTGCTGCGAGGGAGGGGGTGAGTGGCGAATTGTTGTGGCGCTGAGGGCCCTCTCAGAGCCAGCTTGGCCTTTCTATCCTGCTTTGGCATTTGGACCCGGTGCCCCCCGCTCCTCTCCCACCGGTGCTGCGAGAGAGGAGGAGGGGTTGGGAGATCTGTGGCGCGGCGGAGGAAGGCAGGTGGAAGCCAGACACACCATCCGGACCTGTGTCTTTGGAAACATCTATCGGTGCGGAGGGGAAAGCAGTGGCATAAGGTGAGCCAAGAATAATCTGGTCTGCTTTGACTGCCTGTTAGAGGAGAGGGGCCAAATCGGGACTAACAGTTCTCATAAGATAGTGCTAACCTGTGATTTCTTGTTTTTGGCTAACATACGGCTAGATTTGGAGTTTTGTCGGTAACGACCCGAAAAACTAACGCCGGCTTTTTTCTGCCCGCACCATAAAAATAACTCTGGTATTGAGAGTCCACATAAAGGCTGCGTTAGGCTCCAAAAAAGGAGCGTAGAGCATTTTTAACGCAGCTTCAACTCTCAATACCAGAGTTGCTTACGCAAGCGGCCAGCCTCAAAAACGTGCTCGTGCACGATTCCCCCATAGGAAACAATGGGGCTGTTTGAGCTGAAAAAAAACCTAACACCTGCAAAAAAGCCGCGTTCAGCTCTTAACGCAGCCCCATTGTTTGCTATGGGGAAACACTTCCTACGTCTGCACCTAACACTCTAACATGTACCCGAGTCTAAACACCCCTAACCTTACACTTATTAACCCCTAATCTGCCGCCCCCGCTATTGCTGACACCTGCATTTTATTCTTAACCCCTAATCTGCCGCTCCGTAAACCGCCGCTACTTACATTATCCCTATGTACCCCTAATCTGCTGCCCCTAACACCGCCGACCCCTATATTATATTTATTAACCCCTAATCTGCCCCCCTCAACGTCGCCTCCACCTGCCTACACTTATTAACCCCTAATCTGCCGACCGGAGCTCACCGCTATTCTAATAAATGGATTAACCCCTAAAGCTAAGTCTAACCCTAACACTAACACCCCCCTAAATTAAATATAATTTTAATCTAACGAAATTAATTAACTCTTATTAAATAAATTATTCCTATTTAAAGCTAAATACTTACCTGTAAAATAAACCCTAATATAGATACAATATAAATTATAATTACATTGTAGCTATTTTAGGATTAATATTTATTTTACAGGCAACTTTGTAATTATTTTAACCAGGTACAATAGCTATTAAATAGTTAAGAACTATTTAATAGTTACCTAGTTAAAATAATTACAAAATTACCTGTAAAATAAATCCTAACCTAAGTTACAATTAAACCTAACACTATACTATCATTAAATTAATTAAATAAACTACCTACAATTACCTACAATTAAACCTAACACTACACTATCAATACATTAATTAAATACAATTCCTACAAATAAATACAATTAAATAAACTAGCTAAAGTACAAAAAATAAAAAAGAAGTAAGTTACAAAAAATAAAAAAATATTTACAAACATAAGAAAAATATTACAAAATTTTAAACTAATTACACCTACTCTAAGCCCCCTAATAAAACAACAAAGCCCCCCAAAATAAAAAATGCCCTACCCTTTTCTAAATTACTAAAGTTAAAAGCTCTTTTACCTTACCAGCCCTGAACAGGGCCCTTTGCGGGGCATGCCCCAAGAAGTTCAGCTCTTTTGCCTGTAAAAAAAAACATACATTACCCCCCCCCAACATTACAACCCACCACCCACATACCCCTAATCTAACCCAAACCCCCCTTAAATAAACCTAACACTAAGCCCCTGAAGATCATCCTACCTTGTCTTCACCTCACCAGGTATCACCGATCCGTCCTGGCTCCAAAATCTTCATCCAACCCAAGCGGGGGTTGGCGATCCATCATCTGGTGGCTGAAGAGGTCCAGAAGAGGCTCCAAAGTCTTCATCCTATCAGGGAAGAAGAGGCAATCCGGACCGGCAACCATCTTGATCCAAGCGGCTTCTTCTATCTTCATCCGATGACGACCGGCTCCATCCTGAAGACCTCCACCGCGGACCCATCTTCTTCCAGCGACGTCCAACTGAAGAATGACGGTTCCTTTAAGGGACGTCATCCAAGATGGCGTCCCTCGAATTCCGATTGGCTGATAGGATTCTATCAGCCAATTGGAATTAAGGTAGGAATATTCTGATTGGCTGATGGAATCAGCCAATCAGAATCAAGTTCAATCCGATTGGCTGATCCAATCAGCCAATCAGATTGAGCTTGCATTCTATTGGCTGTTCCGATCAGCCAATAGAATGCAAGCTCAATCTGATTGGCTGATTGGATCAGCCAATCGGATTGAACTTGATTCTGATTGGCTGATTCCATCAGCCAATCAGAATATTCCTACCTTAATTCCGATTGGCTGATAGAATCCTATCAGCCAATCGGAATTCGAGGGACGCCATCTTGGATGACGTCCCTTAAAGGAACCGTCATTCTTCAGTTGGACGTCGCCGGAAGAAGATGGGTCCGCGGTGGAGGTCTTCAGGATGGAGCCGGTCGTCATCGGATGAAGATAGAAGATGCCGCTTGGATCAAGATGGTTGCCGGTCCGGATCGCCTCTTCTTCCCGGATAGGATGAAGACTTTGGAGCCTCTTCTGGACCTCTTCAGCCACCGGATGATGGATCGCCAACCCCCGCTTGGGTTGGATGAAGATTTTGGAGCCAGGACGGATCGGTGATACCTAGTGAAGTGAAGACAAGGTAGGATGATCTTCAGGGGCTTAGTGTTAGGTTTATTTAAGGGGGGTTTGGGTTAGATTAGGGGTATGTGGGTGGTGGGTTGTAATGTTGGGGGGGGGTCATTGTATGTTTTTTTTTACTGGCAAAAGAGCTGAACTTCTTGGGGCATGCCCCGCAAAGGGCCCTGTTCAGGGCTGGTAAGGTCAAAGAGCTTTTAACTTTAGTAATTTAGAATAGGGTAGGGCATTTTTTATTTTGGGGGGCTTTGTTGTTTTATTAGGGGGCTTAGAGTAGGTGTAATTAGTTTAAAATTATTGTAATATTTTTCTTATGTTTGTAAATATATTTGTATTTTTTGTAACTTAGTTCTTTTTTATTTTTTGTACTTTAGCTAGTTTATTTAATTGTATTTATTTGTAGGAATTGTATTTAATTAATTTATTGATAGTGTAGTGTTAGGTTAATTGTAGGTAATTGTAGGTAGTTTATTTAATTAATTTATTGATAGTGTAGTGTTAGGTTTAATTGTAACTTAGGTTAGTATTTATTTTACAGGTAATTTTGTAATTATTTTAACTATTTTAGCTATTAAATAGTTCTTAACTATTTAATAGCTATTGTGCCTGGTTAAAATAAATGCAAATTTACCTGTAAAATAAATATTAATCCTAAAATAGCTATAATCTAATTATAATTTATATTGTAGCTATATTAGGATTTATTTTACAGGTAAGTATTTATCTTTAAATAGGAATAATTTATTTAATAAGAGTTAATTAATTTCGTTAGATGTAAATTATATTTAACTTAGGGGGGTGTTAGTGTTAGGGTTAGACTTAGCTTTAGGGGTTAATACATTTATTAGAGTAGCGGTGAGCTCCAGTCGGCAGATTAGGGGTTAATAATTGAAGTTAGGTGTCGGCGATGATAGGGAGGGCAGATTAGGGGTTAATACTATTTATTATAGGGTTAGTGAGGCGGATTAGGAGTTAATAACTTTATTATAGTAGCGCTCAGGTCCGCTCGGCAGATTAGAGGTTAATAAGTGTAGGCAGGTGGAGGCGACGTTGAGGGGGGCAGATTAGGGGTTAATAAATATAATATAGGGGTCGGCGGTGTTAGGGGCAGCAGATTAGGGGTACATAAGGATAACGTAGGTGGCGGCGCTTTGCAGTCGGCAGATTAGGGGTTAATAGGTGTAGGCAGATGGAGGCGACGTTGAGGGGGGCAGATTAGGGGTTAATAAATATAATACAGGGGTCGGCGGTGTTAGGGGGAGCAGATTAGGGGTACATAAGGATAACGTAGGTGGCGGTCAGCAGATTAGGGGTTAAAAAATTTATTCAAGTGTCGGCGATGTGGGGGGACCTCGGTTTAGGGGTACATAGGTAGTTTATGGGTGTTAGTGTACTTTAGAGTACAGTAGTTAAGAGCTTTATAAACCGGCGTTAGCCCAGAAAGCTCTTAACTACTGACTTTTTTCCTGCGGCTGGAGTTTTGTCGTTAGATGTCTAACGCTCACTTCAGAAACGACTCTAAATACCGGAGTTAGAAAGATCCCATTGAAAAGATAGGATACGCAATTGACGTAAGGGGATCTGCGGTATGGAAAAGTCGCGGCTGAAAAGTGAGCGTTAGACCCTATTTTGAGTGACTCCAAATACCGGCGGTAGCCTAAAACCAGCGTTAGGAGCCTCTAACGCTGGTTTTCACGGCTGACGCCAAACTCCAAATCTAGGTCATAGACTCTCTAACAATCTACTCTCTTAGACCTAGATTTGGAGTTTGGCGTTAGCCGTGAAAACCAGTGTTAGAGGCTCCTAACGCTGGTTTTAGGCTACCGCCGGTATTTGGAGTCACTCAAAATAGGGTCTAACGCTCACTTTTCAGCCGCGACTTTTCCATACCGCAGATCCCCTTACGTCAATTGCGTATCCTATCTTTTCAATGGGATTTTTCTAACTCCGGTATTTAGAGTCGTTTCTGAAGTGAGCGTTAGACATCTAACGACAAAACTCCAGCCGCAGGAAAAAAGTCAGTAGTTAAGAGCTTTCTTGGCTAACGCCGGTTTCTAAAGCTCTTAACTACTGTACTCTAAAGTACACTAACACCCATAAACTACCTATGTACCCCTAAACCGAGGTCCCCCCACATCGCCGACACTCAAATAAATTTTTTTAACCCCTAATCTGCCGACCGCCACCTACGTTATCCTTATCTACCCCTAATCTGCTCCCCCTAACACCGCCGACCCCTATATTATATTTATTAACCCCTAATCTGCCCCCCTCAACGTCGCCTCCATCTGCCTACACTTATTAACCCCTAATCTGCCGACCGCAAAGCGCCGCCACCTACGTTATCCTTATGTACCCCTAATCTGCTGCCCCTAACACCGCCGACCCCTATATTATATTTATTAACCCCTAATCTGCCCCCCTCAACGTCGCCTCCACCTGCCTACACTTATTAACCCCTAATCTGCCGAGCGGACCTGAGCGCTACTGTAATAAAGTTATTAACCCCTAATACGCATCACTAACCCTATAATAAATAGTATTAACCCCTAATCTGCCCTCCCTAACATCGCCGACAACTAACTTCAATTATTAACCCCTAATCTGCCGACTGGAGCTCACTGCTACTCTAATAAATGTATTAACCCCTAAAGCTAAGTCTAACCTAACACTAACACCCCCTTAAGTTAAATATAATTTACATCTAACGAAATTAATTAACTCTTATTAAATAAATTATTCCTATTTAAAGATAAATACTAACCTGTAAAATAAATCCTAATATAGCTACAATATAAATTATAATTATATTATAGCTATTTTAGGATTTATATTTATTTTACAGGTAACTTTGTATTTATTTTAACCAGGTACAATAGCTATTAAATAGTTAAGAACTATTTAATAGCTAAAATAGTTAAAATAATTACAAAATTACTTGTAAAATAAATACTAACCTAAGTTACAATTAAACCTAACACTACACTATCAATAAATTAATTAAATAAACTACCTACAATTACCTACAATTAACCTAACACTTCACTATCAATAAATTAATTAAATACAATTCCTACAAATAAATACAATTAAATAAACTAGCTAAAGTACAAAAAATAAAAAAGAACTAAGTTACAAAAAATAAAAAAATATTTACAAACATAAGAAAAATATTACAACAATTTTAAACTAATTACACCTACTCTAAGCCCCCTAATAAAACAACAAAGCCCACCAAAATAAAAAATGCCCTACCCTATTCTAAATTACTAAAGTTAAAAGCTCTTTTACCTTACCAGCCCTGAACAGGGCCCTTTGCGGGGCATGCCCCAAGAAGTTCAGCTCTTTTGCCTGTAAAAAAAAACCATACAATACCCCCCCCCAACAGTACAACCCACCACCCACATACCCCTAATCTAACCCAAACCCCCCTTAAATAAACCTAACACTAAGCCCCTGAAGATCATCCTACCTTGTCTTCACCTCACCAGGTATCACCGATCCGTCCTGGCTCCAAAATCTTCATCCAACCCAAGCGGGGGTTGGCGATCCATCATCTGGTGGCTGAAGAGGTCCAGAAGAGGCTCCAAAGTCTTCATCCTATCAGGGAAGAAGAGGCAATCCGGACCGGCAACCATCTTGATCCAAGCGGCTTCTTCTATCTTCATCCGATGACGACCGGCTCCATCCTGAAGACCTCCACCGCGGACCCATCTTCTTCCAGCGACGTCCAACTGAAGAATGACGGTTCCTTTAAGGGACGTCATCCAAGATGGCGTCCCTCGAATTCCGATTGGCTGATAGGATTCTATCAGCCAATTGGAATTAAGGTAGGAATATTCTGATTGGCTGATGGAATCAGCCAATCAGAATCAAGTTCAATCCGATTGGCTGATCCAATCAGCCAATCAGATTGAGCTTGCATTCTATTGGCTGTTCCGATCAGCCAATAGAATGCAAGCTCAATCTGATTGGCTGATTGGATCAGCCAATCGGATTGAACTTGATTCTGATTGGCTGATTCCATCAGCCAATCAGAATATTCCTACCTTAATTCCGATTGGCTGATAGAATCCTATCAGCCAATCGGAATTCGAGGGACGCCATCTTGGATGACGTCCCTTAAAGGAACCGTCATTCTTCAGTTGGACGTCGCCGGAAGAAGATGGGTCCGCGGTGGAGGTCTTCAGGATGGAGCCGGTCGTCATCGGATGAAGATAGAAGATGCCGCTTGGATCAAGATGGTTGCCGGTCCGGATCGCCTCTTCTTCCCGGATAGGATGAAGACTTTGGAGCCTCTTCTGGACCTCTTCAGCCACCGGATGATGGATCGCCAACCCCCGCTTGGGTTGGATGAAGATTTTGGAGCCAGGACGGATCGGTGATACCTAGTGAAGTGAAGACAAGGTAGGATGATCTTCAGGGGCTTAGTGTTAGGTTTATTTAAGGGGGGTTTGGGTTAGATTAGGGGTATGTGGGTGGTGGGTTGTAATGTTGGGGGGGGGTCATTGTATGTTTTTTTTTACTGGCAAAAGAGCTGAACTTCTTGGGGCATGCCCCGCAAAGGGCCCTGTTCAGGGCTGGTAAGGTCAAAGAGCTTTTAACTTTAGTAATTTAGAATAGGGTAGGGCATTTTTTATTTTGGGGGGCTTTGTTGTTTTATTAGGGGGCTTAGAGTAGGTGTAATTAGTTTAAAATTATTGTAATATTTTTCTTATGTTTGTAAATATATTTGTATTTTTTGTAACTTAGTTCTTTTTTATTTTTTGTACTTTAGCTAGTTTATTTAATTGTATTTATTTGTAGGAATTGTATTTAATTAATTTATTGATAGTGTAGTGTTAGGTTAATTGTAGGTAATTGTAGGTAGTTTATTTAATTAATTTATTGATAGTGTAGTGTTAGGTTTAATTGTAACTTAGGTTAGTATTTATTTTACAGGTAATTTTGTAATTATTTTAACTATTTTAGCTATTAAATAGTTCTTAACTATTTAATAGCTATTGTGCCTGGTTAAAATAAATGCAAATTTACCTGTAAAATAAATATTAATCCTAAAATAGCTATAATCTAATTATAATTTATATTGTAGCTATATTAGGATTTATTTTACAGGTAAGTATTTATCTTTAAATAGGAATAATTTATTTAATAAGAGTTAATTAATTTCGTTAGATGTAAATTATATTTAACTTAGGGGGGTGTTAGTGTTAGGGTTAGACTTAGCTTTAGGGGTTAATACATTTATTAGAGTAGCGGTGAGCTCCAGTCGGCAGATTAGGGGTTAATAATTGAAGTTAGGTGTCGGCGATGATAGGGAGGGCAGATTAGGGGTTAATACTATTTATTATAGGGTTAGTGAGGCGGATTAGGAGTTAATAACTTTATTATAGTAGCGCTCAGGTCCGCTCGGCAGATTAGAGGTTAATAAGTGTAGGCAGGTGGAGGCGACGTTGAGGGGGGCAGATTAGGGGTTAATAAATATAATATAGGGGTCGGCGGTGTTAGGGGCAGCAGATTAGGGGTACATAAGGATAACGTAGGTGGCGGCGCTTTGCAGTCGGCAGATTAGGGGTTAATAGGTGTAGGCAGATGGAGGCGACGTTGAGGGGGGCAGATTAGGGGTTAATAAATATAATACAGGGGTCGGCGGTGTTAGGGGGAGCAGATTAGGGGTACATAAGGATAACGTAGGTGGCGGTCAGCAGATTAGGGGTTAAAAAATTTATTCAAGTGTCGGCGATGTGGGGGGACCTCGGTTTAGGGGTACATAGGTAGTTTATGGGTGTTAGTGTACTTTAGAGTACAGTAGTTAAGAGCTTTATAAACCGGCGTTAGCCCAGAAAGCTCTTAACTACTGACTTTTTTCCTGCGGCTGGAGTTTTGTCGTTAGATGTCTAACGCTCACTTCAGAAACGACTCTAAATACCAGAGTTAGAAAGATCCCATTGAAAAGATAGGATACGCAATTGACGTAAGGGGATCTGCGGTATGGAAAAGTCGCGGCTGAAAAGTGAGCGTTAGACCCTATTTTGAGTGACTCCAAATACCGGCGGTAGCCTAAAACCAGCGTTAGGAGCCTCTAACGCTGGTTTTCACGGCTGACGCCAAACTCCAAATCTAGGTCATAGACTCTCTAACAATCTACTCTCTTAGACCTAGATTTGGAGTTTGGCGTTAGCCGTGAAAACCAGTGTTAGAGGCTCCTAACGCTGGTTTTAGGCTACCGCCGGTATTTGGAGTCACTCAAAATAGGGTCTAACGCTCACTTTTCAGCCGCGACTTTTCCATACCGCAGATCCCCTTACGTCAATTGCGTATCCTATCTTTTCAATGGGATTTTTCTAACTCCGGTATTTAGAGTCGTTTCTGAAGTGAGCATCTAACGACAAAACTCCAGCCGCAGGAAAAAAGTCAGTAGTTAAGAGCTTTCTTGGCTAACGCCGGTTTCTAAAGCTCTTAACTACTGTACTCTAAAGTACACTAACACCCATAAACTACCTATGTACCCCTAAACCGAGGTCCCCCCACATCGCCGACACTCAAATAAATTTTTTTAACCCCTAATCTGCCGACCGCCACCTACGTTATCCTTATCTACCCCTAATCTGCTCCCCCTAACACCGCCGACCCCTATATTATATTTATTAACCCCTAATCTGCCCCCCTCAACGTCGCCTCCATCTGCCTACACTTATTAACCCCTAATCTGCCGACCGCAAAGCGCCGCCACCTACGTTATCCTTATGTACCCCTAATCTGCTGCCCCTAACACCGCCGACCCCTATATTATATTTATTAACCCCTAATCTGCCCCCCTCAACGTCGCCTCCACCTGCCTACACTTATTAACCCCTAATCTGCCGAGCGGACCTGAGCGCTACTGTAATAAAGTTATTAACCCCTAATACGCATCACTAACCCTATAATAAATAGTATTAACCCCTAATCTGCCCTCCCTAACATCGCCGACAACTAACTTCAATTATTAACCCCTAATCTGCCGACTGGAGCTCACTGCTACTCTAATAAATGTATTAACCCCTAAAGCTAAGTCTAACCTAACACTAACACCCCCTTAAGTTAAATATAATTTACATCTAACGAAATTAATTAACTCTTATTAAATAAATTATTCCTATTTAAAGATAAATACTAACCTGTAAAATAAATCCTAATATAGCTACAATATAAATTATAATTATATTATAGCTATTTTAGGATTTATATTTATTTTACAGGTAACTTTGTATTTATTTTAACCAGGTACAATAGCTATTAAATAGTTAAGAACTATTTAATAGCTAAAATAGTTAAAATAATTACAAAATTACTTGTAAAATAAATACTAACCTAAGTTACAATTAAACCTAACACTACACTATCAATAAATTAATTAAATAAACTACCTACAATTACCTACAATTAACCTAACACTTCACTATCAATAAATTAATTAAATACAATTCCTACAAATAAATACAATTAAATAAACTAGCTAAAGTACAAAAAATAAAAAAGAACTAAGTTACAAAAAATAAAAAAATATTTACAAACATAAGAAA
Source organism: Bombina bombina (assembly GCF_027579735.1). Lineage (NCBI taxonomy): Eukaryota > Metazoa > Chordata > Amphibia > Anura > Bombinatoridae > Bombina > Bombina bombina. The sequence continues at coordinate 378,852,882 of NC_069501.1, forward strand.
AATATTACAACAATTTTAAACTAATTACACCTACTCTAAGCCCCCTAATAAAACAACAAAGCCCACCAAAATAAAAAATGCCCTACCCTATTCTAAATTACTAAAGTTAAAAGCTCTTTTACCTTACCAGCCCTGAACAGGGCCCTTTGCGGGGCATGCCCCAAGAAGTTCAGCTCTTTTGCCTGTAAAAAAAAACCATACAATACCCCCCCCCAACATTACAACCCACCACCCACATACCCCTAATCTAACCCAAACCCCCCTTAAATAAACCTAACACTAAGCCCCTGAAGATCATCCTACCTTGTCTTCACCTCACCAGGTATCACCGATCCGTCCTGGCTCCAAAATCTTCATCCAACCCAAGCGGGGGTTGGCGATCCATCATCCGGTGGCTGAAGAGGTCCAGAAGAGGCTCCAAAGTCTTCATCCTATCCGGGAAGAAGAGGCGATCCGGACCGGCAACCATCTTGATCCAAGCGGCATCTTCTATCTTCATCCGATGACGACCGGCTCCATCCTGAAGACCTCCACCGCGGACCCATCTTCTTCCGGCGACGTCCAACTGAAGAATGACGGTTCCTTTAAGGGACGTCATCCAAGATGGCGTCCCTCGAATTCCGAATGGCTGATAGGATTCTATCAGCCAATCGGAATTAAGGTAGGAATATTCTGATTGGCTGATGGAATCAGCCAATCAGAATCAAGTTCAATCCGATTGGCTGATCCAATCAGCCAATCAGATTGAGCTCGCATTCAATTGGCTGATCGGAACAGCCAATAGAATGCGAGCTCAATCTGATTGGCTGATTGGATCAGCCAATCGGATTGAACTTGATTCTGATTGGCTGATTCCATCAGCCAATCAGAATATTCCTACCTTAATTCCGATTGGCTGATAGAATCCTATCAGCCAATCGGAATTCGAGGGACGCCATCTTGGATGATGTCCCTTAAAGGAACCATCATTCTTCAGTTGGACGTCGCCGGAAGAAGATGGGTCCGCGGTGGAGGTCTTCAGGATGGAGCCGGTCGTCATCGGATGAAGATAGAAGATGCCGCTTGGATCAAGATGGTTGCCGGTCCGGATCGCCTCTTCTTCCTGGATAGGATGAAGACTTTGGAGCCTCTTCTGGACCTCTTCAGCCACCGGATGATGGATCGCCAACCCCCGCTTGGGTTGGATGAAGATTTTGGAGCCAGGACGGATCGGTGATACCTGGTGAGGTGAAGACAAGGTAGGATGATCTTCAGGGGCTTAGTGTTAGGTTTATTTAAGGGGGGTTTGGGTTAGATTAGGGGTATGTGGGTGGTGGGTTGTAATGTTGGGGGGGTATTGTATGTTTTTTTTTACAGGCAAAAGAGCTGAACTTCTTGGGGCATGCCCCGCAAAGGGCCCTGTTCAGGGCTGGTAAGGTAAAAGAGATTTTAACTTTAGTAATTTAGAATAGGGTAGGGCATTTTTTATTTTGGGGGGCTTTGTTGTTTTATTAGGGGGCTTAGAGTAGGTGTAATTAGTTTAAAATTGTTGTAATGTTTTTCTTATGTTTGTAGATATTTTTTATTTTTTGTAACTTAGTTCTTTTTTATTTTTTGTACTTTAGTTAGTTTATTTCATTGTAGTTATTTGTAGATATTGTATTTAATTAATGTATTGATAGTGTAGTGTTAGGTTTAATTGTAGGTAATTGTAGGTATTTTATTTAATTAATTTAATGATAGTATAGTGTTAGGTTTAATTGTAACTTAGGTTAGGATTTATTTTACAGGTAATTTTGTAATTATTTTAACTAGGTAACTATTAAATAGTTCTTAACTATTTAATAGCTATTGTACCTGGTTAAAATAATTACAAAGTTGCCTGTAAAATAAATATTAATCCTAAAATAGCTACAATGTAATTATAATTTATATTGTAGCTATATTAGGGTTTATTTTACAGGTAAGTATTTAGCTTTAAATAGGAATAATTTATTTAATAAGAGTTAATTAATTTTGTTAGATTAAAATTATATTTAATTTAGGGGGGTGTTAGTGTTAGGGTTAGACTTAGCTTTAGGGGTTAATCCATTTATTAGAATAGCGGTGAGCTCCGGTCGGCAGATTAGGGGTTAATAATTGAAGTTAGGTGTTGGCGATGTTAGGGAGGGCAGATTAGGGGTTAATACTATTTATTATAGGGTTATTGAGGCGGATTAGGGGTTAATAACTTTATTATAATAGCGGTGCGGTCCGCTCAGCAGATTAGGGGTTAATAAGTGTAGGCAGGTGGAGGCGACGTTGAGGGGGGCAGATTAGGGGTTAATAAATATAATATAGGGGTCGGCGGTGTTAGGGGCAGCAGATTAGGGGTACATAGGGATAATGTAAGTAGCTGCGGTTTACGGAGCGGCAGATTAGGGGTTAAAAATAAAATGCAGGTGTCAGCGATAGCGGGGGTGGCAGATTAGGGGTTAATAAGTGTAAGGTTAGGGGTGTTTAGACTCGGGGTACATGTTAGAGTGTTAGGTGCAGACGTAGGAAGTGTTTCCCCATAGCAAACAATGGGGCTGCGTTAAGAGCTGAACGCTGCTTTTTTGCAGATGTTAGGTTTTTTTTCAGCTCAAACAGCCCCATTGTTTCCTATGGGGGAATCGTGCACGAGCACGTTTTTGAGGCTGGCCGCTTGCGTAAGCAACTCTGGTATTGAGAGTTGAAGCTGCGTTAAAAATGCTCTACGCTCCTTTTTTGGAGCCTAACGCAGCCTTTATGTGGACTCTCAATACCAGAGTTATTTTTATGGTGCGGCCAGAAAAAAGCCGGCATTAGTTTTTCGGGTCGTTACCGACAAAACTCCAAATCTAGCCGTTAGCTCTTTAAAAACAGACCGCAAAACTCCCACAGGAGGGGAATATATCCTAGGAGTTGTACCCTGAGGCATGGGAAGTTATAACTAAGAGAAGAAGGGGATATAATTAAGAGCATTACAACTCACTTTTTTTTTTTTTTTCTCTCTTCTTTGAGAGGCTAAGCCTGAGGAGGGAGAACTACCTAGGAAGGAAAAAGGCTCTTAGTAAAGAAAACTGTGCTCTGTGTGATCATCTCCATAAAAGGACTTAAACCTAAGAGTCTGTGTGGGACAGTTTTCTTTTTTTTTTTTGTTTTCACAGCACAAAGAGTGAACAATTAACAGGTCACTTTTCAAGGGAAGAGACATTCTGAGCTTAACTCTCGTTCTGGGTAAAGATAAGCATGAAAGAAAGAGAAAACTGCATATCTCACACTAACTGCTTGCTCTAATAACCCCTTTGAACGCTATTAACGGTTTGCTTGCCTCACTGTCCAGCCTTGACCTCTCTTGTAACTCTTCAATATCTCTGGGGGAAGGAGAAAAGAAAGGATTTAACAAAGAACATTCTCCATACTTATTGTTCTTGTAACCTATAGCTGCTTGCTGTGTACAACCTAATAAATATAAACATAACTGGCTCTAGGGAAACTAAGGCAGAAGGTTCAATCTGCCACATGTTAAACAACGTAAAAGCAGATACATACTATGTTAATGGTTTGAAAAAAAAAAAAAAAAAAAAAAGGGGGAAAAAAGAAACATTCTGTCATACCTAGTATTTGTAACTAAAGCTAGCTAATTAATATATTAACTATTGCTAACCCTTAACTTGTTAACCATAGATTATATATCATCTGCCAAGTTTAGCTGTAACCATATACAAAATGCTATCTGGCTCAAAAGGGGGAAATGATAGATTCCACTAATTTCTCTCTTCATCTTCATTTGCCTGCCTATTTGCTTGATATTGCTTGTTACTGCTATCTGTATAAAAACTGACTTACTAAAATTTCAGCAACTGATAACTGTACCTAGCATCTGACACTCTTCTCCCTGTCTCCACCATGACTGTCCTCTGTCACTGAATTCATATCTGTCTGTTTTTTTTTTTTTCTTGCGCTTGCACGTCATATCACTTCACCCCTGTATTCACTGATCTTCCCCTTCTCACTCCCTCCACAATCACCAAGACACCCTCCACAACCCTTCACAACTACAGCTAATAATTCAGTTTCTTTTGTTTCCTTTTTTTTGTTGTTGCTTTTATTCACTTTTTCACCTTCCACTCCCATTGCACCATCAGTCATGACGGTTAGACAGGGGGATAAAAAGTAAAATCCATAAAGGAATCTTTGAGGCGTCAGATAGAAGTATAGATACTTTTAATTCCCTTTAAACATTCTAAACTATTGCTGATATTATATTGAATGCGCAACGAATTCTATGGATAAATATTAAGAGTCATTTAAAATGGCCTCAAAAGGTAAAACAAGTGATGGAAGGGCCAAACAAAATCCTGAAATACAAATCACTGCCCAACCAGTCTCGCCAGGTATGAATGTAAACATGAGTGAAACTCATATCATAGTTCAACAAATTTCTTCACCGTTTCTACCAAAAATAGAAAGTCTGCAGAAAGGCATAGATAATATCTCTGAGGAACATAAACAGTTCTCAGTGAGAATGCTTGAAGTAGAAGAGAGAGTCTCTGAGTTGGAGGATACATCTGTTACAAATTCTAAAAAATTGGAAGACCTGAATCTTCAAAACATTATATTACACCAGCGCCTAGAAGATCTTGAAAACAGATCCAGACGCAATAACGTGCGTCTGGTAGGCGTATCAGAGACTATAAAGAACAGTGAGCTTCTTGCCTTTGTGGAAACCACTCTCCCTACCTTACTAGGTTTGGAGTCCGCCCCTTTCAAGCAAAGTGTTGAAAGAGCGCATAGAATCAGACCCGAGAGGTCCGTGGAGAGGGGTAACTACCCTCGCCAGGTAATGGTTAGATTCCTTCACTTCCAGACGAAAATAGCCATCTTGAGAGCATATCGTCTTACCCCCGTTGTAATGTATAACAATGCAAAAATCTCTCTGTTTCAAGATTACTCGGTAGAACTATCAAAACTCCGTAGGGAATTTTCACCAATATGTACGGCTCTTAATAAAGAGGGACATAAGGCCTATTTGCTCTACCCAGCAAAATTGAAATTAATTACTTCAACAGGTCCTAAATTTTTCGACTCTCCTGGAGAGGTGACAGAGTATCTTAAATCCACTCTATCTCCCCCTAGACATTCACCCATCAGTCTGCACAAATTGAACTAGGTAGATAGGGTACACTATTTCGAATTGTATATCATATGAACAACCCTCCTTAGAGAGGGCTATATATATGATTTGTTGTAAAAGATTAAAATGACTACAAGAGAATTGTTAATCTTAATTTTGGATTCATGGTTATGGTTGATTGTTAGGAATCCTAGTGTAGATTTTAAAAAGTGTGTTTTGAAATGTCACTGCAAAGAATATAGATATCACCCAGAAATCAGTAGAATGATGTGTGTGTTTTTTGTTTTGTTTTTTTTTCTTCTCTTTATCATCATTTTTCCCTCCTCCTCTGGACTCCCCCCCCCCCCCCCACTCGTGGATCAGCTCCCCTTTTTTCAAAGTATTAAAGAGCTATGATATTTAAATTCTGCTCATGGAATGTTGCGGGAATTAACTCTCCGATAAAAAGAAAAGCAATCTTGACACATATGCGCAGACTTAATATAGATGTAGCTATGTTACAGGAAACACATCTTGATGATAAAGAGCATGAAAAACTGAGGAAGGATTGGGTAAGCGAGCTCCAATATGTATCGTACACCAAGGCCAGTAGAGGTCTAGCAATCCTGCTTGGGAAAAGAAAATCAGTTGAAATTCTACAAACGATAAACGACCCAGAGGGTAGATATTTAATTGTGCAAGTTAAGATAGAAACCCACATATATACTTTGTGTAATATATATGCCCCAAATAAAAAAGATAAACGTTTTTGGCATAATTTCATTCAAAGAATGATGTCATTTTCGGGCACACATATGATTATTGGAGGTGATTTCAATCTAACTCCGAATCCACAGTGTGATAGGATGGCGGGTCCTGGAGGCTCTAAAAAAAAAAATGGACAGTACCTCTACAGGTAAATTTGAAAAATCAGTCTTTTCTAGGCTCTTTTCGGATCTATTGGTTAGTGATATATGGAGACTAAGACACCCTACAGACAGGGACTTTACGTGTGTATCAAAGGCGAGGGCCTCAAGTTCACGCATAGATTTATTTTTAATATCTGATGCCCTGATTCCGAACGTACACTCAGATAAAATACATAACATTCTTCTATCAGATCATGCACCGGTTGAACTTGCTCTTGCCTATGATGGCCCAATCTCGAATAGAAACACACTAAGATTTCCCGTATATCTATACAGGTCAGAGGCTTTTCGTGAATTCCTATTGCATGCCTGGACAGATTTTATCACTGATAATAAAGAGCATACCTCATCCCCAGAGTTGCTCTGGGAGACTGCTAAAGCGGTGTTAACAGGTAACATAGTTTCATATCTAGCACACGTTCACCGGAAAGCACAAAAAAGATTTATCGCCTTGAGTAAAGAGGTAACAGACACATATCAGAAGTTTTGTGAAACTAAATCTAGATCACATTTTAATCTTTATATAGAAGCTAAGATATCCTTAGATACCTTTGTGAAACGCCAGGCAGCCCAGGGACTTCTCAAAAGAAACTCCATATACCTACGCTATGGAAATAAGGCAGGTAAGCTCATGGCCTCTTTAGTAAATAAAAGATATATAAAAAAAAACATTGCTCTTATCTCTTATAGAGGGAAAAACTTCACAAAAACCCAGGACATTCTCACCTGCTTCGAAGAGTACTATAAGCAATTATATACTAGACAGGTAGATATTGAGCAGACTAGTAAGGTATCATTCTGGGAAAATATTAAACTACCTCAACTATCACAAGAACAATTATCTAAATGAAATGCTCCCATCACTATAGAAGAACTAAATAATACAATATCTTCTTTTGCACTGGGGAAAACTCCTGGGCCTGATGGCCTTCCAATCGAATTTTATAAGATCTTACAACCACAGCTATCTGAAATCTTACTGAAACTGTTCAATACATATTTTATAGAAAAGGCTACCACGTCGCTATTTTTCTCACTAGCTAATATCACTCTTATTCCAAAAGAAAATAAGGATCACACACTGACTGAAGCGTATCGACCAATTTCACTTCTTAACTCAGATTACAAAATATATATGAAAATATTAGCCTCTAGGTTACAATCACTTCTGCCAGATATGTTACACACAGATCAGACGGGTTTTGTCACAGGCAGATCCTCGGTCGTGAATTTACGTAGAGTTCTACACATAATTAATCATTACTGGGCTAGTAGAAATGATTCAAATACGCAGGTAAAGGAGGCCTTCCTGCTATCCTTGGATGCAGAGAAGGCCTTCGATCGCGTTGAATGGCAGCATCTTTTGAAGACCATGAGACTCTTCAATATACAGGGACCTTTCCTACAGGCAGTTTCTAATATTTACACTGCACCAAAGGCACAAGTAATGGCTAATGGGTTTTTTTCTGGTGATATTCTCTTACAAAGAGGAACCAGACAAGGCTGCCCACTCTCGCCCCTTCTTTTTGATCTAGCACTTGAGCCTCTGGCTCATAAGCTACGCCAAACATATGAAGGAATCAATATTAAAGACTCTTATCACCACCTAGCACTCTATGCAGATGATATGCTACTTTTCGTAAATGGTCCCGCAAAATCTATTCCAAAAATTCTTAATATTATAGAAGATTTTGGCACCTTTTCAGGTTACAAAATAAATAGATCAAAATCTGAAATACTATGGTTAAGAAAGTGGTCGCACGCTAGAACAATGTATCCCTTTAAAGAAGTCACCTCATCTCTACTTACTTAGGTATTCTCCTTCATCGGAACCCTAACCTTATTTATCAGCTTAATATTACCAAACAATGTATACAAAGCGCTCAGCAGCTTGATAGCTGGTCCCTGCTACCGTTATCTCTATCAGGTCGTATTAACTTAATTAAAATGGTTATACTACCACAAATTTTATATACTCTATCCATGCTACCTTTTATATTCCACAGAGAAGATCTCTTATTACTTAATCAAGCTATCAAATGCTTTCTCTGGAAAAATAAAAAACCAGCAGTGGGAAAACTTTCTCTTCCTTACTCCGATGGTGGATTAGGACTACCAGATTTTAGATTCTATAACTGGGCACTTCTTTTAAGATTGGTATTTGACTGGCAGCTGAACACTGCACATTTTTATCACAGAGAATTAGAACAAGCCGCTCTGGGGGATATTAATATATCTTTTCTCCCCTACACGGATAAGAGTAAACTGCCATCAGTGGTTAAAAATAACATCTTATATAATGACCCATTGCGAGTCTGGAAGCTATCTTTTAAACATCTGAGTAACTCTCAACCTTATTCTAAATATATACCTTTAATAGGAAATCTGGACTTCTCCACAGGCACAGAATCTTTGCCTTTTCGAGTATGGGAGAGCAAGGGGCTAAACGTGGTTGACTGCCTCTTAGATCAGTCCACCCATACACTGAAATCCTTTCAGGAACTAAATAAACAATTCAGTATATCTCATACTCACTTTTTCGCCTAAATACAGGCAAGACACTATATTAACAATCTCAAAGACAAAAACAAACACATTTGGTCCCCTTCACCATTCGTGTCCATACATACCGCATTTAAAAGTGGACGGTACTCAATTACATTAATATATCAAATTTTACTGCGTAAAACTATACCAGAATTACAAGAATCTCTCTTAGATAAGTGGAAGCTAAGGATTGGAAATATAACTACTCCAGTTCTTAAATCGAGTCTAGACAAGACTAAAAAAGCTACCCTATCCTCACAACTGAGAGAATCTCAGGTTCGTATGCTGAATCAAGGCTATCTTACTCCTAAACATATCTCACACTGGAATTTGTCGATTGAGAACCAATGTGTCAAATGCTTAATACATGCCCCAGATTTATATAATTATTTCTATGACTGCCCTCCTATTAAGAACTTCTGGAGCAGATTACAATACTGGCTATTAACAACGTTTAAGCTCAAACTTACTATTGGGCTAGAGATGATCTGTTTCTTAAACTGGGATATTAGTTTCAATAGGCTTTGTCCTATTCTACCTTTAATCTTTCTATTAGCCAGAAGTTGTGTTCTGTCCCTGTGGATAGAGAGAAAAAGCCCTATGGTAAAACACCTTATTCACAAATTATGGATACATTTACTTACTGAGCAACATGATGCCCAAGTGGACACAAAACAACGTTCATTGACGTTTCTTAAAAAATGGGAATACTATATAAAAACTCTAGACACACAAAAACAAAAACAGATACTGCTCCCCTTCTTACAGACAGAATATATGCTAAATGCCCACCTGAGAGGTGAATGGTCCTTGGTGTACAGGGATTTGGAGAGAACGATAGCTCCTATATAGACCTGAGAGGCGGGGGGGGACGACGAAGAGTGGAGGAGAGGAAAACTGCTATTCTTTTTTTTATTTTTATTTTTTTTATTTGTTAGTGCTTCTGGCATAGTTAATTCTGAATGTATTAGCACCCATCAGACTGGGTATATAGGTATCCTTAAACGTTGTACAATAAAGAGAAACTTAGAATAAAGAAAGGGATGAAAGAAAGAGAGGGAAGAAGAAGGAAGAAGGAAAGAAAGGGAAAGGAACAGGAAAGAAAAGGAAAAAGGGAAAAGAAGGGAACAAGAGGATTCGAGTAATAGATGATGAGAACACCTAGGTAAATTATAACAACTATAGGTTTCAGGTTATATTGATTAGCTATTATGTATGTTTAAATCACTACCTAATTTGCATAAGAGAAACCTATTTTTTTATATAAGCTTTATATCAGCAGAGTGTATACTGTCATATTTCAAAAAAGAAAGAAAGGAGAGGGAGAGAGAAGAAGAGAAAAAAAGGAAAGCATAATTTTCCTATGTGCATTGTTTGTATATTATAAATGTGCTATTGTTATCTTATTTTTTGCATTTTCTATGATTCTTTGTTTTTTGTAAATTCATTCAAGGTGATATTGAACAATCTCTGAACCTCCACTTTTTTGTATCCTTGGATCCTCTTTAATAAAAAGAAATAAAAAAAAAAAAAAAAAAAAAAGAAACATTCAATCCTTGCGGTGTCATCATTGTCCCTAGGGTGTGGATCCATTTGGCTTCTCGCTGCAGCAGCAGTTTAGCCCTGTCACCTCCTCATGATAGGGGAGGTACATGGTCTATTATTATATACTTCAAGTCCTTGACACTGTGTTTTGCATGTGCAAAGTGCCTCACCACTGGTTGCTCAGATGTCCCCTTTTCGATTGCTGTCCTAATGGCAGAGCGGTGATTTGTCATTCTGGTCCTGAGGTCGTCTACAGTCTTGCCGACATATAGATGATTATATATAGGTATATATATATATATCCTCCGTGTGTGTCTGCACTCACAATGCTGTATGGTCATCCACCAGGGTGCAAAGTCAATCAAGTACACAGTCTATATCCAATAAGGAACTGCACTCGCTGGATTTGGTTTAAAAAACCTTTATATCTTTATTATGGTAACGTTTCGGGGTTCACAGACCCCTTCCTCAGACCAGATAACAGTACAAGTGAACAAAATGTGCAATATATAGCACTAGCCCCACCCATCACAAACCTCAAAATTGCGCCAAAAATCACAATCACCATGGTGACACATAAACAAGGCCTAATGACCATACCACCAAATACCAGAAAAACAAAACAATCAAAAAACCAAAAAACTGCATATGCAAACATCTTGCATTACCTCATAGCTGAATACTGATATATACATATATATGTGTATATATATACACACACACACACACACAAGGTTGTAGAGATGGGAGATTGTAGGAATATAACAGTAAGAAGGTAATGGCATAGTCTCAGTATATTAACTTGTATTGTAACAAGCACTGATTGATAATACACTGATACACAATACAATATATACACACATAGGGAATCTCTTGTATCAACTTCATTATATCAAACCTTATTTACAGTTCAAAATCCTATTTGCAGAAAGAATATTCACATGACACTTAAACCTTGATAGGCAGCAAATGCATTTAAACATCTTGAAGAGTAAGAAACTAAAGTGTTCATACCAGGTCTGCTATTAATGATATTAGTGTGCCCCTACAGCTCGCTCAAATATATCCTCTGGGGTCATTATCAGTATACGATGTATCAGGGTTATTGCGTGATTACCAATGTTCAATACTAAGAGAATATGTGTCAGGTCTCCTGGGCACGCACAGACATGTATCATGTCTCATAACGCCAGAGTTCTATAAGGCCAGTGGTTCATGTTAAAGAGATTTAAACATATCGTATCTAGTCAGTGTGTCACAGTCTAATCAAATGGAGCATAAAGTGTCTTTGTATTACCTGAGATTCATGCCCATTGTGGGCGATACAGTTACCCAACGACCAGGCGCGGCTCAGCCCTGCCACACGCAAGTGAAAAATCCTAACCGCGTGGCTAATTAGCATAGCCTATACGTCATCAGATGGGCGTTACTGAGACCCGGAGTGAGAAGTAAACAGATCGGGCACTGTAGCGCCGCTTGGATATGGGTCCCATCTAAGCCTCTAAGTGTTTCCATACGGGACAGACTATATATGGTTAGCCTAAGAGTAATTGTCTTCCCACCTAAGTGCCATATGATCTAGTGTGATATAACGAATATCTTAGAATGTAAAAAATGCAAAGAAATGCCTAACATATGCAGTGAGTTAAATGGGGAATCACGTCTACCACTGTGTGTTCATTTATCATTAGTCAAAGAGGGTTAAATAACTATGATAGAGCAGGAATGAAAACATCGATCAAACTTCAAATGTGTACAAGATAATAGAGGATAAAGTAGAGGCATTAAGTAATTATAGCTAACTAATTTCTACATGTAGATGGCCTGTTATACCTTAAATGGAGAAATTATTAGAGCATCCACAACCACAGTTTCAAAACAGGGGGGGTAGTAGCTAAGTGCAGCCCCACTGTATCCTATATGGACCCAGGTGTTTATGCTGTACAGTGTTATTCCTTATTGTCTATTTAGAGGGATCACAATATATAGGATAAGATATATTATATGTTTCAAGTGTCTGCTATGCAATATATGAGAGGTCTAGCTGCTCTACATAACCTAACACATAAAGCATATATAATATACTTTCTTGTGCCCGAGAACGTGACTCGTACAGAGGGATCTCAATAGGGATATCATTGATCCACTGTATACAACTGGCAATCAAGGTACATAAGGTTTAGTTACAGAACCCCAGTCAGAGGGGTCAAATTACGGATGGATATGTCCAAATAGTAGAGCAAAATCAGGAAGTTCAGGATATGGCCGCTGTGGTGCACTATATTACACCAATGGTAAAATTGCTCCTTAACATATACAGGCATACCTCATACTCAAAGAATTGTCAATATAAGTGTCTTATTATATTCCTGAACATATATCACTGTCATCAGTCAAGACTTCAGAGGAAACAGTGCCAATCATTTGACATGTTTAATCCTCTGGGGTGGATGGTATCCAGTCTATGAATCCATCTTGCCTCCATCTGCAAGAGGGTTCTGCCACGGTCACCCCCGCGCCTGACACAGTGGTAGACGTGATTCCCCATTTAACTCACTGCATATGTTAGGCATTTCTTTGCATTTTTTACATTTTTTACATTCTAAGATATTCGTTATATCACACTAGATCATATGGCACTTAGGTGGGAAGACAATTACTCTTAGGCTAACCATATATAGTCTGTCCCGTATGGAAACACTTAGAGGCTTAGATGGGACCCATATCCAAGCGGCGCTACAGTGCCCGATCTGTTTACTTCTCACTCCGGGTCTCAGTAACGCCCATCTGATGACGTATAGGCTATGCTAATTAGCCACGCGGTTAGGATTTTTCACTTGCGCGTTGCAGGGCTGAGCCGCGCCTGGTTGTTGGGTAACTGTATCGCCCACAATGGGCATGAATCTCAGGTAATACAAAGACACTTTATGCTCCATTTGATTAGACTGTGACACACTGACTAGATACGATATGTTTAAATCTCTTTAACATGAACCACTGGCCTTATAGAACTCTGGCGTTATGAGACATGATACATGTCTGTGCGTGCCCAGGAGACCTGACACATATTCTCTTAGTATTGAACATTGGTAATCACGCAATAACCCTGATACATCGTATACTGATAATGACCCCAGAGGATATATTTGAGCGAGCTGTAGGGGCACACTAATATCATTAATAGCAGACCTGGTATGAACACTTTAGTTTCTTACTCTTCAAGATGTTTAAATGCATTTGCTGCCTATCAAGGTTTAAGTGTCATGTGAATATTCTTTCTGCAAATAGGATTTTGAACTGTAAATAAGGTTTGATATAATGAAGTTGATACAAGAGATTCCCTATGTGTGTATATATTGTATTGTGTATCAGTGTATTATCAATCAGTGCTTGTTACAATACAAGTTAATATACTGAGACTATGCCATTACCTACTTACTGTTATATTCCTACAATCTCCCATATCTACAACCTTGTGTGTGTGTGTGTGTGTGTGTGTATATATATACACATATATATGTATATATCAGTATTCAGCTATGAGGTAATGCAAGATGTTTGCATATGCAGTTTTTTGTTTTTTGTTTTTTTGATTGTTTTGTTTTTCTGGTATTTGGTGGTATGGTCATTAGGCCTTGTTTATGTGTCACCATGGTGATTGTGATTTTTGGCGCAATTTTGAGGTTTGTGATGGGTGGGGCTAGTGCTATATATTGCATATTTTGTTCACTTGTACTGTTATCTGGTCTGAGGAAGGGGTCTGTGAACCCCGAAACGTTACCATAATAAAGATATAAAGGTTTTTTAAACCAAATCCAGCGAGTGCAGTCCCTTATTGGATATAAACTATATATATATATATATATATATATATATATATATATACTGTATATATGAAATATCTATTTAAAATTACATCGAAACTATTCCCCTATGTGAAGAACATTGGAATGTGACATTTGTACAGTATAAACACAGTTAAACCCTTTAATAAATACTAGTCCTAAAGCCCGTGTACCCTGGCCAAAATACCCATCCACTTGGATTCCGCTGCCACTCTCAACATTTTTTTCTGCAGTGCACATATAAAAAAAAAACATGTACACACAAATAAACAAATATATATATATATATATATACATATATATACACACAGTATATATATATATATATATATATATATATATATATATATACAGTGGGACCTCGGTTAACGCGCGCCTCGGTAAACGAAAAATCGGTTTACGAATTAAAATTTCTGAGAAAAAATGCCTTGGTTTACGAATTTTTCCCGCAATATGAAAAAAAGTGTCCTGGTTTATAGATCCGCCCCCTGCCCCATGCGTGATTTGGAGCCATTGGCAGAAGATTTTGGAGCCTTTTGGAGCAGTTTTTGGAGCAGTTTTTGGAGCCTTTTTGGTGCATCTCAAGAAGTGGAAAGGTAGGGAGCTGAGCTTGGTTGTTTGCATGCCTTTTACTGTGTGTTCTGCATTCTGGGGGTGATTTCCATGCCAGCTCATGTGCTGTGCATGCCTGTTACAGCTCATCTGCTGTGCATGGCTGTTACAGCTCATCTGCTGTGCATGCCTGTTACAGCTCATCTGCTGTGCATGGCTGTTACAGATCATCTGCTGTGCATGGCTGTTACAGCTCATCTGCTGTGCATGCCTGTTACAGCTCATCTGCTGTGCATGCCTGTTACAGCTCATCTGCTGTGCATGCCTGTTACAGCTCATCTGCTGTGCATGCCTGTTACAGCTCATCTGCTGTGCATGCCTGTTACAGCTCATCTGCTGTGCATGCCTGTTACAGCTCATCTGCTGTGCATGCCTGTTACAGCTCATCTGCTGTGCATGCCTTTTAGTGTGGTTTCCATGCCAGCTCATGTGCTGTGCATGCCTTTTTTGCATTGTGGGGTTGTTTTTCCATGCCAGCTCATGTGGGTGTAAAGCATTTTTAATTTTTTTTGCATACTTAGGGACGGTGGTGTCATGGCACCCAAGAAAGCAGCGGAAGCTGGGAAGAGGAAGAAGGAGATGATTCTGCTTGAGGACAAGAAGGAAATCATCAGGAAGCATGAAGGAGGAATGCGATTGACTGACCTTGCCAAAGAGTATGGAAGGAGTGCATCCACAATCGGTACAATCCTAAAAATGAAAGAGAAGATTACTGGGAGAGATGCAGCCAAGGGAGTCACCCGGGTCTCCAAGCAACGGCCACCTGTTCTGGAGGAGGTCGAGAAGTTGCTCCTGCTCTGGATTGAACAGAAGCAGCGTGCAGGGGACTCAGTGACCAAGGCGATCATCTGCGAAAAAGCCAAGGCCTTGCATGCTGACCTCCTCAAACAACAGCCAGGAACGTCAGCAGATGCAGAAGGCTTCAAGGCCAGCAGGGGGTGGTTCGAAAGGTTCAAGAACAGATCTGGCATCCACAGTGTGGTCAGGCATGGAGAGGCTGCAAGTTCCGATGTTGCTGCAGCTGAAGATTTTGCTACGGAGTTCCTGGAAGTCATAGTTTCAGAGGGCTACCTTCCTCAGCAGGTCTTCAACTGCGACGAGACTGGACTCTTCTGGAAGAGGATGCCAAAGCGTACCTTCATCACAGAACAGGAGACCTCATTGCCTGGCCACAAGCCGATGAAGGACCGTCTTACCCTCGTGTTCTGCGCCAATGCCAGTGGGGACCTTAAGATCAAGCCCCTGCTTGTCTACCATTCAGAGACCCCACGGGCCTTCAAGAAACACAAGGTGAACAAGGAGCAGTTGAGCGTTTTGTGGCAGTCTAACCCAAAGGCTTGGGTCACACGCCTCTTGTTTGTGAAGTGGGTCAATGCGGTTTTTGGTCCTGCTGTGAAGAAGTACCTTGTGGATAATAACCTGCCACTCAAGGCCATGCTGCTCATGGACAATGCTCCTGCCCATCCTCCAGGCCTCGAGGAAGACTTGCTGGAGGACTTTAATTTCATCAAGGTCATGTTCCTTCCGCCTAACACCACCCCACTACTCCAGCCAATGGACCAGCAGGTCATCTCCAATTTTAAAAAATCTACACAAGGGAGCTTTTCCAGCGATGCTTTGAGATGACAGATCGCTCAAGCCTCACCCTCCATGAATTTTGGAGAGAGCATTTTGACATTGTGAGCTGTCTGCAGATTATCACCATTGCCTGGGCCGTGGTCAGCCAGACAAACCTAAATTCTGCTTGGCGCAACCTTTGGCCAGACTGTGTTGTAAAACCTGCCTCCAGTGCTTCTGCACCTGCACCAGAGTCAACAGTGTTGGAGGAAATTGTTTCCTTGGGGAGGACCATGGGCCTGGAGGTGACTGAGGAGGATGTCTACGAGCTGGTGGAGGAACACAACCGTGACCTAACCACCGAGGAGCTGGTGGAATTGCAGAAGGAGTCGATGGAGGAGCAGATCGCATTTGAGGAGGAGGAGGAAATGAGTGAGGAACAGCTCTCTTCCACGGAACTCAAGGAGGCATGCCAAATGTGGGTAAACCTACAGACTTTTGTACAGCAGCACCACCCAGATAAGGCTCTAGCCCACAGACTTGTGAGCAGTTTTGACACAGACATCATGTCCCCTTTCCGAGGGATGCTTAAAAGGTGCCAGAGGCAGCAGACAATGGAAAGGTTCCTACAAAAACAGCCTAGACATGAAGAAGAACCTGCTTGTGTTAGTGCTGCCCAATTGCCCTCGTCCTCCTCATCTTCCAAACAGTGTTGAAATTGTTTTGCTATTTTCCATGTTTTCCCTGTTGACGTGTTATTTATGTACAGTACAGTTAAAGTGTACTGTACCATGTTACCAACAGTCTGCCATGTTTTAAAAGTTGATGTGTGATGTTTTAAAACATAAAGTTGGATGTTTGAAATATTATGTACAGTATTTATGCCTTTAAAGTGCACTTTATAAAGAGTTTTAAACAGATAAAATACTGTGTTTGACTTTTTTTTCTCACCTCCGGAACGCATTAATTGGTTTTCAATGCATTCCTATGGGAAACCGTGTTTCGGTTTACGAATTTTTCGAAATACGAAACGTCCCGGAGAACGGATTAATTTCGTAAACCGAGGTCCCACTGTATATATATATATATATATATATATATATATATATATATATGTTTTTTTCTACCACATGAGCCCTCATATTTTTGAGCCCTTATAACTTTTTGTGCAATATTTTTTTTTAACAATTTTTATTAGATAGTGTTATTATATATTGTTTTGCTTAACAGTTAACCTGAGCTCTGAGCTTGTGGTAATCATTGTAGCGTAAATCATGATTGCGCTAACACGTTTGCTCTAACTTTTCAATTTGTAATATGAGCCGCAACAAACCCGATATCGATTGAGTGTAACTATCAGCGAACCACTCGTATTCTGGCCCATATTGTTTAACTGAATCCTCTTCGGTAACACAGATCAAGCTGAAGATCAAGATAATCCTTAATTAACACCAAAGAAATAACAGACAGGAGTGCAGCAGCTCTATACATTTTCTAATACTTTGCACACTATCTGGAGTCTCGGTCGTCATATGTGGCACATGGAGTGGGCCCAAGCTCAGATTATGGGCTCGATGATCTAAGACTCACCAGATCAAACCTAGTTTTTTCTTGCCGACTCTCACAGGGGCTGCCCTAATGGAATGATAGTAAAAAAGAGGCAGTCCCTGTGAGTGGCGAGATGGCTCCTATTGAAATTAATGGAGCTCACTGGATAGGCACAATTCACTCCATAGAGCAAAGGAAGCAGTGAGCATGGGGCTCACTTTCAAAATTAAATCCTGCAGCAAATATAAATCACATTACGCTGCTTTCTGACATTTTCAAATGCATTTGCTTTTCTATTGGGATTATAAGTGTTCGTATTGTTTTGAGAAAACCTTGCCACCTTTTAGTTGGCGAGAAAAACTATGAGATCTGCAGTGCGAAAATCTTTACAGAATTATGCTGGGATTAGAGAGACATTTTCATATACGGCCATGGAACACCTATGTTCAGCCCATTTTCCGAAAAAACAACTATTATGCTTTGCATTTTGTTTTTATAAGTACACATTTCTGTGTGTTTTTGTCAGGGTACTAAAATCACGATTTACGCTGTGCATATTTAATATAATTTATTCCTGTGTAAATTACACACAACTCTTCTGTTTTTGGTAAAATACAATTTTTGGTAAAACAAATTGTTACGATTTTTGATGCACCTTAACACAATTTGTCTCTGCTTATTTTGTGTGAATGGTTCAATTATTTGTTTTGTATGATGTTTAAAATGCGAATTTCATTGTGCACTTTTCATATGAAAATAGTAGTATATGCGCCTTAGCGAGACACCCTGTTTTAAGGGTAAAAGTGGCTTTAGATCATTCCACCAGGGAAATAGAAGGAAATAGAAGGACTGGTGGTGAGCATTCTTTAATAATCTCATCAGAGCAAAGAGTTTTAGATCATCTGGCCCTAAGTGTAGTTATTTCAGATGCAATCAAGGAAAATGCAATACATTATTGCTCCTTCTCATTGTTCTCGTTAAACCACCGGTCTGATACCCATTGCGCTTTGCCAAAAGAAGAATGCTTGAAAAAACCCTGCTGAGGGTAAGAAAAAGAGGGCAGTCCTCTAACATGGCTATTCAAATATTAAAACCCTGCCCAAAGATGTTAATACAGAGGAGCCGTTGGTTGAGCAATCCTCTAGGGAAGTATAACATTTGCTGCTTGAGAGTCTCATGGTGGGCTGAGATTACAATGGGAGACAGTGGCCCCTATTTAAGAAAGTCTGCTGGACCTTATCCGACAGTGCGGATCAGGTCCGCCAGACCTCGCTGAATTATTCAGCATGCTGCTGGTGCAACGCCGCCCCCTGCAGACTCGCGGCCAATGGGGGGGTGTCAATCAACCCGATCGTGCTCAGAGCAGGCGGACAGGTTATGGAGCAGCGGTCTTTGTGACTGCTGCTTCATAACTGCTGTTTCTGGCGAGCCTGCAGGCTTGCCAGAAACACAGGGCATCATGCTCTATTCGGAGCTTGATAGATAGGCCCCAGTGTCTTCTTTACAAGGTCCCAGTCAATCCCACTGCTGCACTTCCACTGTCAGCTCTGCACAGCTAGAGATAAAGTGGTCCATTTTAGAAATGACGGTTGCCAACGCTGTTGTCACAACGCCGAAATCATCACATTCCTGTGGGTCACCTGTAAAGCAATTGCTTAACATGGGAAAGTTTCTCAATCAGATATAAACATAGAAAAAAGGCAACGTGATGGTTGTGGTTTAGATATGCAGCCTCAATGGGGAAAGGTGGTGTTACTTTCTGTGTCCACTTATCTACTCCTCCAAATTGATGGAAAAGTAGTCCTGAAGTATGAAGACATACTTTTAAGGGATCTGTGGATGGACCAAGATGGCAATAAATAATGAAAACAGCCAAGAAGTTTTCAGAGTTTCATGAAGTTGCTGCCATCTTGTGTAGCTGCCTTTATTGTTTAAATTTTTGATATTTTGTTCAAAACATACACAAAAATACTCTGCTCTCATGGATATCAAACAAATGCAAACACAACACAGGTTTATAAAAAAAAAAAAAATCCTTGTTAAATATATATGTGCCACAATTATTGGCACCACTATGAATTCATATAAGAAAACTATATTTGAAGTATATTCTCATTGATATTTAAAACATTTTAGTACACCTGGGTGACTAGGAACAGGAAATTGTTCAACCATGACTTCCTGTTTCACAGGGGTATAAATGTGAGGTAACACATAGCCCAAATTCCCTTAGTCATTCATCACAATGAGTAAGACCAAGGAATATATCTGTGATGTGCGGCAAAAGGTTGTTGAGCTTCACAAAATGGGAAGTGGCTATAAGAAAATGGCAAAAGCATTGAAAATGCCCATTTCCACCATCAGGGCAAAAATTAAGAAGTTCCAGTCAACTGGAAATGTTATGAATCAACCTGGAAGCGGACGTGTGTCTATATTGTCCCAACGCACTGTGAAGAGAATGGTTCAGTGGCCAAAATATCTCCAAGGATCATAGCTGGTGAATTGCAGAAGTTAGTTGTGTCTTGGGGTCAGAAAGTCTCCAAAACTGCAATCCAATGTCACCTATATCACCACAAGGTGTTTGGAACGTTTTTTTTAAGAAAAAAGCCTCTGCTCTTATCCAAAAACAAACTCAAACGTCTTCAGTTTGCCAGAAACTACTGGAACTTCAAATGAGATGGGGTTCTATGGTCAGATTAGAACAAAATAGAGCTTTTTGGCTATAAACACCAGAGGTGGGTTTGGTACACACAGAGAGGTAGCCATAGAGAAAAGTACCCCATGCCCACAGTTAAATATGGTGGAGGTTCTTTAATGTTTTGGGGCTGTTTTTCTGCCAGAGGATCTGGACATTTTTTTAGGATACATGGCATCATGGACTCTTTCAAATATTAACAGATATTACATGAACACCTGACTGCCTCTACCAGAAAGCTTAAAATGGTCCGTAGTTGGATCTTCCAGCAGAACAATGATCCAAAACATACATCAAAATCAACACAGGAATGGCTTACTGACCACAAAATCAACATCCTACCATGGCTATCCCAGTCCCCATAGAAAACCTGTGGGGTGAACTGAAGAGGAGCGTCCACCAGTGCTGCCTTTGAAATTTGAAGGATCTGAAATGATTCTGTATGTTGGAATAGAGGCCTATTTATCAAGCCGTCAACTATGCTGCATTCGCCGGCACCAATACGCTCGCCTAACATAGCCTAACATCGCGGCCACGGACCTGAATACACTCTCCTTATTTATCAAAAAAGCTGTCAAAAAGCCGTGCACCAAGTACGGGACGATGAGCAGCGGACTGTTGTTAACTAACAGTCATCGATCTCGCTGCTATTCGGCTTTTTCCCAAATGTATTTATACCCTGTCACTAAACACCGCCACTATACTAAAATGTTTAACCCCTATCCCGCCGCTCCTGGACCCGCCGCAACTAAATAAAAGTATTAGCCCCTATCCCACCGCTCCCGGAGCCCACCGCAACTCTAATAAACTTAACTCCTATCCCTCCGCTCCCGGATCCCACCGCAACTCTAATAAAGTTATTAACCCCTATCCCTCCACTCCCGGATCCCACCACAACTCTAATAAAGTTATTAACCCCTATCCCTCCACTCCTGGAGCCCACCGCACTTCTAATAAATGTATTAACCCCTATCCCTCCACTCCCTGACCCCGCCGCAACTAAATAAATGTATTAACCCCTATCCCGCCATTCCTGGAGCCCACCGCAATTCTAATAAAGTTATTAACCCCTATCCTGCCGCTCCCGGAGCCCACCGCAACTCTAATAAAGTTATTAACCCCTATCCCTCCGCTCCCGGAGCCCACCGCAACTAACTAAATGTATTAACCCCTATCCCTCCACTCCCGGAGCCCACCGCAACTAACTAAATGTATTAACCCCTAAACCCCTGGCCTCCCACATCACTGCCACTTACTAAACCTATTAACCCCTAAACCGCCAGCCCCGAACATCGCCATAAACTAAATTAAGCTATTAACCCCTAAACCTAACAAGTCGCTAACTTTACATTAAATATTAACTCATCCCTATCTTATAACTTTAGAATTAAAATAAACTATATTAAACTATTAATTAACCTACCCTAACTTTTATACTAAAATTACATTTAACTATATTAAACTACTAATTAACCTACCCTAACTATTATCCTAAAATTACATTAAACTACAAATTAAATTAACTATATTACATTTTTAAAAACCTAACCCTACTCAAATTATTTAAATCTACAATAAAGAATTACTAAGTTACAAAGAAATAACAACTAAGTTACACAAAATAAAAAACACTAAGTTGCACAAAATAAAAATTAAATGATCAAATATTTAAACTAATTACACCTAATCTAATAGCCCTATCAAAATAATAAAGCCCCCCCCCAAAATAAAAAAAAACCTAGCCTACAATAAACTATCAATGGCCCTTAAAAGGGCCTTTTGCAGGGCATTGCCCCAAAGAAATCATCTCTTTTCCCTGTAAAATAAAATACAAATACCCCCCCAACAGTAAAACCCACCACCCACACAACCAACCCCCCCCCCAAATAAAAACCTATCTAAAAAACCTAAGCTCCACATTGCCCTGAAAGGGGCATTTGGACGGGCATTGCCCTTAAATCAGCCAATAGAATGCAAGCTCAATCCTATTGGCTGATTGGATCAGCCAATAGGATGAAAGCTCAATCCTATTGGCTGATTGCAACAGCCAATAGGATTTTTTCCACCTTAATTCCGATTGGCTGATAGAATTTCATCAGCCAATTGGAATGTAAGAGACGCTATCTTGGATGATGTAATTTAAAGGAAACTTCATTCTTCAGCGGCGATCGTAAGAAGAGGATGCCCCCACCGGATGTTTTGAATATGGAGCCGCTGCGCACCGGATGGATGAAGATAGAAGATACCGTCTGGATGAAGATTTCTGCCCGGTTGGATGAAGACTTCGGCCCGCTTGGATGAAGACTTCTGCCTCTTGGATGAGGATGGATGTTGGGTCTTCGAAAACTTTAAGTGGATCTTCGGGGGCTAGTGTTAGGTTTTTTTAAGGGTTTATTGGGTGGGTTTTAATTTTAGGTTAGGGACTTTGGGGGGCTATTTGTATTTTATTTTACAGGGAAAAGAGCTGATTTCTTTGGAGCAATGCCCCGCAAAAGGCCCTTTTAAGGGTCATTGATAGTTTATTGTAGGCTAGGGTTTTTTTTTATTTTGATAGGGCTATTAGATTAGGTGTAATTAGATTAAATATTTGATAATTTATTTTTTATTTTGTGCAACTTAGTGTTTTTTATTTTCTGTAACTTGTTATTTTTTTTGTAACTTAGTAATTCTTTATTGTAGATTTAAATAATTTGAGTAGGGTTAGGTTTTTAAATATGTAATATAGTTAATTTAATTTCTAGTTTAATGTAATTTTAGGATAATAGTTAGGGTAGGCTAATTAGCAGTTTAATATAGTTTATTTTAATTTTAGTATAATAGTTAGGGCAGGTAAATTAATAGTTTAATATAGTTTATTTAATTCTAAAGGTAAGTTTCAATTTATTATAAGATAGGGATGAGTTAATAATTAATGTAAAGTTAGCGGCTTGTTAGGTTTAGGGGTTAATAGATTAATTTAGTTTATGGCGATGTGGGGGGCTGGTGGTTTAGGGGTTAATAGGTTTAGTAATGTAAATAGACAATGCAATAGCAGTAAATTCTGGCATATTTCAAAGTTAATCCAATTTCCCTCCCTCTGTATCACATGACAGTCATCAGCCAATCACAAAATGCATATACATATATACAGTGCACTTTTGCAAATGTTCAATAGGAGCTGATGCCTCAGAAAGTGTGCATATAAAAAGAATGTGCATGTTTCGATAATGGAAGTTTAATGGGGGGAAAAATTAAATTGCATGCTTTATCTAAATCATGAAACTTTTTAATTTGTACTTTTGTGGCATGTTTATTTTCCTTGCTTTGAGCAGGGAATTAAGATAACAATCTAAAGTCAATATTGTGGTCTAATGCTTCATGGTTTCAAGGATTGTAGACAGTGTGCTAGATTAACGCTAATTATTAGGCTTTATGATGTAGTAAAACCTGTTTCTCTTTGTTCTTAACTCTCTGATCCCACAAAAGATTGTTTGTGTCCAAAATGTAACTTAATTGTCAGTCATAGGTAACGTGAGCCCTTACACAGCTCAGGGAATGTCACTGTTTGGTATGCTCTTTATAGGAGAGTGGCAAATACAAGGTCAGATACAATGTCAAAATACTGGACTTATAAAGAAAAAATTTAGTTTACTTTTCTGTTAAACTTTTAGGGCCAGATTACGAGTGGAGCGCAAATTAACGCTTCGCTGGAGCGTTAAAGGGACGCAAAACCCAAATTATTTTTCTTTCTTTATTCCGATAGAGCATGCAATTTTAGGCGACTTTCTAATTTGCTCCTAATAAATTTCTCTTCGTTCTCTTGCTATCTTTATTTGAAAAATTGAGAATGTAAGCATAGGAGCCAGCTCATTTTTTGTTCAGCACCAGGGTAGCATTTGCTCATTGGTGGCTACATTTGTCCACCAATCAGCAGGCACTTCGCAGGTGCTTAACCAAAAATGGGCCGGCTCCTATGCTTACATTCCTGCTTTTTCAAATAAAGATAGAAAAAGAATGAATAAAAATGAATAATAGGAATAAATTAGAAAGTTGCTTAAAATTGCATGCTCTATCTGAATCACGAAAGAAACAATTTTGGGTTTTGGGTTCCTTTAATTGGGCTAGGAGTAAACTTTTGCACTTTTCGGGTTAAGCTTGTATTATGAGTTGAAAGTAAACTGTTTTTGTTCTTGCGCTAACCCGACTTGCGCAAAAAGCCGACATTAACACCCTACTCTTGCACAAACCCGATCGCATATTCTCATTTGCGCTAACCCAACATGAAAATATGAATATTTCACATTCCAGTTATCTGCACATAAAAGAATATTTTCTATTTGTTCATAAATTGTACAATAAATATATATATATAAAGGTATATATATATATATATATATATATATATATATATATATATATATATATATATGTATATATATATATATATATATATATATATATGTTTAAGAATAAAGATAGATTACCAGCGCTAAATAACTTCAATCTCAATTAGTAATTATAACAAAACCCATAAATCAGATAAATAGCCAATATTTCAATAAATGTCTTTCTGATCGTGCTGCTTAAAATTGATACAGTGTACCTGTGGCACTGTTAGAACTTTACCTGTGGCACTGTTAGAACTTTACCTGTGGCACTGTTAGAACTTTACAATAGACAAGAGGAAATCAATATAGGATAGCGCACAGACAGAGTATTAATACGTTAATAGAAATCTTGCTCAATAAGAAGTAATATTGCTAGTCCCATTAGAGAACATACACTGTTGTTAGAGAATAGGTTTCTTCTTACCGGAGATTACCTCAATCATATGAGATAATGTTTGTGCATAAAGATCAATCAGAACTGTTTTCCCAGTCTCCTCTTTTTTTCTCTGTGGCTGTTCTTTTCAGGCCTCGTACAGATGTAGGTGAGGGATTCCCTGGTAGAAACTGTCCGCTCTTTGTATCCTCCGGGAGTATGGTTGGTTGTATGGTAAAAATTCTCTATGTAATATCTAGTTTCCGTGTCTGCACACCCTTCTGAGAGGAAAACAGTTCTGATTGAACCTATTCTCTAACAACAGTGTATGTTCTCTAATGGGACTAGCAATATTACGTCTTATTGAGCAAGATTTCTATTAATGTATTAATACTCTGTCTGTGCGCTATCCTATATTGATTTCCTCTTGTCTATTGTAAAATATATATATATATATATATATATATATATATATATATATACAGATATATAGATATATAGATATATCCATTCAGAAATACATATAACATATTCTGCTATGTTCTGAACATTGGAATGGGAAATATTTACAGTAAATACACAGTATAACACTTTATTAAAAATGAATATCGCATAAATATGCTTTAACATGTTTTCATGCAAAGGGACTCCAATGCACTTCTATATATGTGTGTACACGTGTACTTGTGTTTTTATATGTGTATATATATATGTCTGTAAATACATATACACAAATAAATACATATGTACGCATATATGGACATATATATATATATATATATATATATATATATACTGTATATATAAATATATATATATATATATATATATATATATATATATATATATATATATAATTATGCATAAATAAAGCACTCTCACCATCCAACTTATATCTTCATATACAAGGGTGCAGCAACATATACACAAGAAACCTGAAAATAAATGTAGTCTCTGGATTTGACAAAACCAAACTGTTTACTAGTGATGTCGCAAATTGTTTGCCGGCGAATAGTTCACGGCGAACATAGCATGTTCGCGTTCGCCTCTGCGGGCGAACATATGCGATGTTCGATCCGCCCCCTATTCGTCATCATTGAGTAAACTTTGACCCTGTACCTCACAGTCAGAATACACATTACAGCCAATCAGCAGCAGACCCTCCCTCCCAGACCCTCCCACCTCCTGGACAGCATCCATTTTAGATTCATTTGGAAGCTGCATTCTTAGTGAGAGGAGGGACAGTGTAGCTGCTGCTGATTTAATAGTGAAATCGATAGCTAGGCTAGTGTATTCAGTGCCCACTACAGTCCTGAAGTACTCATCTGATCTCTGCTGTAAGGATAGCACCCCAAAAAGCCCTTTTTAGGGCTAGAACATCAGTCTGCTTTTTTTTTTTTTTTTCCTATGTAATCTAATTGCAGTTGCCTGCCTGCCAGCGTGTGTGTCAGGCTCACAGTGTATACTGTGCCCACTTGCCCAGTGCCACCACTCATATCTGGTGTAACAGTAGTGTACATTTTAAAAAAAACTTTTTTTACTGTGAAATAATAGCAAACAGCTGCCAGTACCCAAGATGGCCGCCAATAAGGCAGATGGGGATGGTTAGAGAGCTGTTTTGGGGGGGATCAGGGAGGTTGGGGGCTAAGGGGGGATTCTACACCACAGCATATGTAAATATGCTAAAAAAAATAAATAATTAAAAAACGTTTATTTTAATACTGGCAGACTTTCTGCCAGTACTTAAGATGGTGGGGACAATTGGGGGATGGGGGAGGGAAGGGAGCTGTTTGGGAGGGATCAGGGGGTCTGATGTGTCAGGTTGGAGGCTGATCTCTACACTAAAGCTAAAATTAACCCTGCAAGCTCCCTACAAACTACCTAATTAACCCCTTCACTGCTAGCCATAATACACGTGTGATGCGCAGCAGCATTTAGCGGCCTTCTAATTACCAGAAAGCAACGCCAAAGTAATATATGTCTGCTATTTCTGAACAAAGGGGATCCCAGAGAAGCATTTACAACCATTTGTGCCATAATTGCACAAGCTGTTTGTAAATAATTTCAGTGAGAAACCTAAAATTGCGAAAAAATTTAATTTTTTTTAAAATTTGATCGCATTTGGCGGTGAAATGGTGACATGAAATATACCAAAATGGGCCTAGATCAATACTTTGGGTTGTCTACTACACTACACTTAAGCTAAAATTAACTCTACAAGCTCCCTACATGCTCCCTAATTAACCCCTTCACTGCTGGGCATACAACACGTGTGGTGCGCAGTGGCATTTAGCAGCCTTCTAATTACCAAAAAGCAACGACAAAGCCATATGTCTGCTATTTCTGAACAAAGGGGATCCCAGAGAAGCATTTACAACCATTTATGCCATAATTGCATAAGTTGTTTGTAAATAATTTCTGTGAGAAACCTAAAGTTTGTGAAAAAGTGAACAATTTTTTTTTATTTGATCGCATTTGGCGGTGAAATGGTGGCATGAAATATACCAAAATGGGCCTAGATCAATACTTTGGGTTGTCTACTACACTACACTTAAGCTAAAATTAACTCTACAAGCTGCCTACATGCTCCCTAATTAACCCCTTCGCTGCTGGGCATAAAACACGTGTGGTGCGCAGTGGCATTTAGCAGCCTTCTAATTACCAAAAAGCAACGCCAAAGCCATATAAGTCTGCTATGATGGCATGTCTGGCACACAGTGTTGGGGCAAGGGTCCATCTGACCACTGATACCTGGTCTGCAAAGCATGGTCAGGGCAGGTATATCACCTACACTGCGCACTGTGAAGCGGGCGTAACCCTTACACGTAACCCTTACACTACCTTATCAATACAACATCATACCTGATGTTTTAAAGCACGTTATTCCAAACAATTTAGGAATGTTAGGTGATTTATGCCCTTTATGGATTAAAACCAGACTCTGCATCAACTATGTAATTTTCCATAGGGGTTTTGCCATGGATCCCCCTCCGGCATGCCACAGTCCAGGTGTTAGTCCCCTTGAAACAACTTTTCCATCACTATTGTGGCCAGAAAGAGTCCCTGTGGGTTCGCCTGCCTATTGAAGTCTATGGCGATTTGCCTGGTTCGCCGGTTCGCAAACTTTTGTGGAAGTTCGAGTTCTCCGTTCGCGACCCCAAATTTTTAGGTTCGCGACATCACTACTGTTTACTGTGTGACGTTTCAGGGTTTTCACCCCGTCCAACTTTAGACATGTATATGTATGTATCTCTATGTTAATGCCCTTTACCTGCCTTTTTTTTCCTAACACCTGAGACCTCATATCTTTAAGCCTTTATTATTATTATTATTATCGGTTATTTGTAGAGTGCCAACAGATTCCGCAGCGCTATAAACAAAGGGGGAGTACAACAAAACAATTATAGGGATCAAATGGGTAGAGGGCGATTGGCCGCGAGTCTGCAGGGGGCGGCGTTGCACCAGCAGCTCTTGTGAGCTGCTGGTGCAATGCTGAATACGGCGAGCGTATTGCTCGATGTATTCAGCGAGGTCTGGCGGACCTGATCCGCAGTGTCGGATCAGGTCCGCCAGACCATGATAACTAGAGGCCTTAGGCTTACATGCTAAGGGAATTTATAACTTTTGTGTGCAAGTTTGTTTTTGAATATTTTTTATTAGCTGGTGTTATTATGAGTGTAACTATACTTTTAAATTTATTTTTGATGTGCTTTGTGCAAATTAGTAATGGGCCCAACCATCCTAAATCATAGGCATCCCCTTATTGTATCTCTTCTGCTGAGGACAATTAGGGACATATTTCAAATACTCAATAAAATAAAAATTTTAAGCAAGGCTAAAACTATACTGTACATATTTAGATCATAGAGTCTTTATTTGTAGATTTTATATTTTAGAGTATGTACCATTTTATTAGCCCTCCTTTGGACAGTTTCTAGTTTATTTATATCCTTCTGGAGATATGGGGGTCAAACAAGTACCCGGCAGACATGATTCGCTGTCGGCATTTTACATGGCACAAGCATTTCTTTTTTTATAAATATATTTTTATTTACCAATTCACAATACAAGTCAACAAAAACATATGATCTCATATAATATATGACAGCACATAAATCATTAATCTTACATTGTTAATTTCAGCACAATGTTTTACATACGGAAAGCACCAATTCTCACAGAATCCTAAAACATAAATTTTACTTATTCATAGTGCTTTCAAGTTACCTTTACAGCAAAATGTATATATACTCAATATATATGAATTGGTTATTTTAGTGTTATAACTATAAACATGAAAAAAGGACCGCAGGACAAAAACAAAGCAAAAAAAAATAGAAAGGGAAAAATATTGATTCCCCCCTTCTCCCTCCTCCCCCCCCCCCCCATCCCGCCACTCCCCCTTGTCTCATCTATATGTCCGGGAATTCTTTATCTGCTATGGCTAATTTGAGGTACATGGTACTGGCCTAAAGGGTGCAATAAGTTGTTTTTGTATCTCTATGGGATAGCTTAGAATAATGCTCTTTCATTTGTAAAAGAACCGCTTGATTTGGGTTTCTGAATTAATGGAGGTGTCCATTTGTTCCATAATTATCTGGTTTTTAAGTTTTTGTAAAAATTCTGTCAGATTAGGGGCTTTATGTGATTTCCAGTATTTCAAAATCAATAGTCTACCTACCATAATTATGGCATTAAATTGACGAATATTTCGAAAATGAGTTTCTTTTTGGCCGTCTAAACTAAATTTATTAACCCCTAAACCTAACCCTAAGTCTAACCCCAACCCTAACACCCACTAACTTTAATGTAATTAAAATAAATCTAAATTAAACCTACTATTAATAACTAAATAATTCCTATTTAAAACTAAATACTTACCTGTAAAATAAAACCTAATAGTTACATTGTAGCTAGCTTAGGTTTTATTTTTATTTCACAGCTAAGTTTGTATTTATTTTAACTAGGTAGAATAGTTACTAAATAATTATTAACTATTTACTAACCACCTAGCTAAAATAAATACAAATGTACCTGTAAAATAAAACCTAACCTGTCTAACACCTAAGATTACACTACAATTAAATCAATTACCTTAATTAAATACAATTACCTAAATTACAAACCCCCCCACTAAATTACACAAAATAAAAAAAGAAATTATCAGATATTTAAACTAATTACACCTAATCTAATAGCCTTATCAAAATAAAAAAAGCCCCCCCCCCCCCCCTCAAAATAAAAAAAACCCTAGCCTAAACTAAACTACCAATAACCCTTAAAAGGGCCTTTTGCGGGGCATTGCCCCAAAGAAATCAGCTCTTTTACCTGTAAAAAAAAATACAAACAACCCCCAACAGTAAAACCCACCACCCACATAACCAACCACCCAAATAAAATCCTAACTAAAAAAACCTAAGCTCCCCATTGCCCTGAAAAGGGCATTTGGATGGGCATTGCCCTTAAAAGGGGATTTAGCTCTTTTTCAAGTGCCCAAACTTTAATCTAAAAATTAAACCCACCCAATAAACCCTTAAAGAAACCTAACACTAATCCCTGAAGATCCACTTACAGTTTTGAAGACCGGACATCCATCCTCAACGAAGCCGGGAGAAGTCATCATCCAAGCGGCAAGAAGTCCTCAATGAAGCCGGGAGAAGTCTTCATCCAAGCCAGCAGAAGTTGTCCTCCAGACGGCAGAAGTCTTCATCCAGACGGCATCTTCTATCTTTATCCATCCAGCGTGGAGCGCCTCCATATTCAAGACATCCGGCGCGGAGCATCCTCTTCTCTCCACGGTGACTGAAGAATGAAGGTTCCTTTAAGTGACGTCATCCAAGATGGCGTCCCTTGAATTCCGATTGGCTGATAAAATTGTATCAGCCAATCGGAATTAAAGGTGAAAAAATCCTATTGGCTGATGCAATCAGCCAATAGGATTGAGCTTCAATCCTATTGGCTGATCCAATCAGCCAATAGGATTGAGCTTGCATTCTATTGGCATTCTATTGGCTGTTCCCCCCCTAAAAACCAATCCCGTCGGTACAAGTATTAGTAAACAGCTGTGGGAATGATAGAATGTGGGAGTTCACTAATACATGTACAGATGGGATTGGTTTTGGGGAAGGGGGTGGGTAGGTCTGATTAACCTATGATAAGGTTTTTATGTGTATACAGCAAGTGTATCCATTTTTATATTTTTATTGTAAAGCCTGAGGAAACAGCCCTAGAGGGGCTGAGAAACACATTGTTTTTTTTTTAAATAAATATTTGACTGTGATATACTTGCTGTATTATTGTGGATTTTTCTCGTTTGGACACACGCCGTGTGGCTGGCGTTTGGAGTCTACCTAAGCCTGAGCACAGTCCACTGGACGACTGAGAGGTTCCAGTTTGCCTATACTGCACCTGGAGGTGCGCTACCAACTGTGAGTTTGACAAATACTTGTGAATTCATCTATATTCAAACTGTACTGGGCTATGGGTGTCGCTTTATATCACCCACAGGGATAGAAGTTTGGCCTGATGTTCTACTGCCATCACCTTGTGTCAGGGTGCCAGGAATCAGACTGAGACGAGAAGTGCAAAAAATAATCACACCTTTATTCATAGCAAAAAATAATAAAAAGTCCACAAGTCAAATAACAAGCCAGGAGTCAAAACCAGAGCTGGAAGTCAGACAAGCCGAGTCAGGAGCCAAAGAGAATAGTCATACGAGCCAGAATCAGGAACAAGGAAAACAGCAGAGTCAGGAAAAAGCCAGGAATCAGGAACCAGGAAGGACGTCAGGCAGCCAGGTAATACACAGAAACAGGTCTGAGACAACACAAAGGCAAAGCATACTGAACAGAGGCCCTTTAAATAAAGAGTGATGACAACACAATTCTGAGACTGCATCCTGTCTCACATGGATGATGCACACCAGTCTGGCCATAAAAGGAAGTGTAGGAAATGAGCAGCATCCCCCACAATGCACCATAGTCAGGAAGAGAGGTGAGTAAAATGGCTGCCAGCAGCACATGGCAAACAACAGGGAAAAAATCCTGACAGTACCCTTAATGACCCCTCCCCGCGGGAGGGCAAAGGCTTATTGGGGAAACGGGCATGGAAGGCACGGAGGAGGGCAGGAGCATGAACATTAGAGGAGGGAACCCAAGAACGCTCCTCCGAACCATAGCCCCTCCAGTGAACCAAACACTGTACACGGCCCCTGGACATACGAGAGTCAGTAATGCTGCTGACCTCATACTCTTCATGGTTGCCAACAAAGATAGGATGGGGACGAGGCAACACAGTGGTAAACTAATTACAAACCAATCGTTTCAAGAGGGAGACATGAAAAACATTGGAGATGCGCATAGCAGGAGGAAGGTCAAGAGCGTAGGCCACAGGATTAACCCGTCGGAGTATTCGAAAAGGACCAACATAACGGGGGGCCAATTTATTGGAAGGCACACGAAGGTTCAAGTTGCGGGAGGACAGCCAAACTCTCACCAACATGGTAGGAAGGTGCGGACAGACGCCTACGATCAGCCTGGAACTTTTGGCTCTGCATAGAATGATGAAGGCAATCCTGAATCTGCACCCATATGGAACGGAGTTGCTGGAGATGCTCCTCCAAAGCCGGAATACCCTGATACATGAATGAATCGGGCAACAAGGATGGTTGAAACCCATAATTCGCCATGAACGGGGATAACTTGGAGGAAGCATTAATAGCACTATTACGAGCAAACTCTGCCCAAGGTAACCGTTCAGACCAATTATTGTGGTGATCTGAGACATAGCAATAGAGGAACTGTTCCAGAGCTTGATTACACCTTTCCGCAGCCCCATTGGATTGAGGGTGATATGCCGAGGAGAAGGAAAGCTGGATCCCCATTTGAGCACAAAAGGAACACCAAAATCTGGAGACAAACTGGCTACCCCGGTCCGACACTATCTCCTTGGGTAACCCATGTAAACTGAAGACCTCCCGGGCAAAAATCAAAGCAAGCTCCTGAGCGGTAGGCAGCTTCATCAAGGGAATGCAATGTGACATTTTAGAAAAACGGTCAACCAACATAAGGATAACAGTATTGCCATTGGAAACAGGGAGCTCGACAATAAAGTCCATGAAAAGATGTGTCCAAGGACGCTCACCATTAGCAATAGGTTGAAGACATCGAGGAGTCTTATTCTGTGCACAAACTGAGCAGGAGGTAACATACGCAGCAATATCAGAACGAAGACCTGGCCACCAGAATTGTCGAGTGACAGACCAAATCATTTGGTTCTTGCCTGGGTGACCTGCGGCTTTAGGATAGTGGTAAGTGTGCAAAAGTTTAGTTCGAAGATTCTCAGGAACAAAACACTTACCACTAGGTTTCTCAGGAGGTGCATTGGTTTGTGCAGCCAGGATCTCCTCCCCCAAGGGAGAAGTCAAATTAGTACATATGGTAGCCAAAATATGGTCAGGAGGTATAACAGGAGTAGGTACAAAGTCCTCCTTGGACAGAGGCGAAAATAGTCGAGAGAGGGCATCAGCCCTAAAATTTTTACTTCCAGGCAGGTAGGAGACCACATAATTAAACCGAGACAAAAATAGCGCCCATCTGGCCTGTCGGGGCGACAAACGTTTTGCTTCAGATAGATAAGTTAAATTCTTGTGGTCAGTACGAATGAGCACAGGCACGCTAGTACCCTCGAGAAGATGCCTCCATTCCTTGAGTGCCAAAATTATGGCCAGTAATTCCCTGTCGCCAATTTCATAATTGCACTCCGCTGGAGACAATTTCTTAGAGAAGAAACCGCACGGATGCAAGGAACCGTCAGGCGTAGGACGTTGAGACAAGAGGGCACATACTCCAGTCTCAGACGCATAGAACTCAAGAACGAAAGGCAGGACAGGGTTAGGATGAGCCAGAACTGGAGCGGCAGCAAAGACAGTCTTAAGACTATCAAAGGCCTTAATGGCAGTAGGTGACCAATGGAGTGGATTAAATCTCTTTACGGGTCATGTCTGTGATAGGTTTGACCAAGGAAGAAAAGTTTTTAATAAACTTTCTATAGTAATTGGCAAACCCCAAAAAACTTTGAATAGACCGAAGACCAACTGGGTGAGGCCACTGCAGAACTGCAGATAACTTGTCAGGATCCATGGAGAACCCTGCAACAGAGATAACATAACCTAGGAAGGTTACTTGAGTCTGATGGAACTCACATTTCTCGAGTTTACAAAACAGGCCGTTCTCACGTAGTCTCTGAAGAACCTGTGTAACATCAGAACGATGAGCCTTAAGTGTGGGTGAGTGTATGAGGATTTTGTCTAAGTACACCACAACACACTGTTGCAACATATCTCGTAGGACATCATTAATAAATTCCTGAAAAACAGCAGGAGCATTACATAGGCCAAAGGGCATTACAAGATACTCATAATGCCCGCTCCTGGTGTTAAATGCTGTTTTCCATTTGTGACCCTCCTTAATCCTAACGAGATTGTACGCTCCTCTCAAATCAAGTTTAGTAAAGACCGTAGCTCCCTTGAGGCAGTCAAAGAGTTCTGTAATGAGCGGAATAGGGTAAGCATTCTTAATGGTAAGACGATTAAGACCCCTATAATCGATACATGGTTTTAACTCGCCACCCTTTTTCTTCACAAAGAAGAAGCCAGCCCCTGCAGGAGAGCAGGATTTGCGGATGATTCCCCGCGACAGAGCATCGGCAACATACTCCTCCATAGCACAATTCTCTGCAACAGACAGAGGGTACACCCGGCCTCGAGGAGGAATGGCTCCGGGTTGCAGGTCTATGGCACAATCGTAAGACCGGTGAGGAGGCAATGTACCGGCACGCACATTGTCAAACACATCTCTAAGAACTCTCGGTACTCCTCTGGCAATTGAGATACTGAAGAAGTGCACAAGACTTTAACTGGTTTCCGAAGACAAGTGGAAATACATTGCGGGGACCACAACAAAATTTCGGACCTGCGGGGCGGAGCCAACTACCAAAGAGACAAGACGTGTGTGTGAAGAGCTCTGAGCTCTTATCAGCTAATAGAAAGTCTAATTGTCTTTAAAAACCTCATACACACTACAAGGGGAACCTAATAACATTCAGAAATATTGGACTGTGGAGCATCAAATTTTTATTCCTGGATTGGCATTCTTACAGAGATTATAACCATGCTGGAGGCCTTAGATACATGGGAGTCGGCTATGACGCAGCTTTTCGCTGAACATTTTTCCAGCTTGGCACTGGCAGTACGTGAGCTGTGTGAGGATGTGGTGCTAGGCACTAATATGCATATACAAGCAGATGACCAGCTCCCAGGTTATACCCGTGAAACCACTAATTCTACCGACTACCAGGGAAACCTTACCGACACATCTACCTACCGGTCTAGGGGCAGTCACATCGGACGCGTTCTACAGGTGGAGGCCCCAACCGGCAGCTATGCGGAGAGGTCATGCCACGGTATCTGCAATCTAGTAAGTAAGGAGGGGCAGAGTAACCTAGTTGAGGATCTTCCTATATGGTTGCCTACTGAGCTGTTGGACCCCAGGCGGCACCGTAACTCTCAGCTAAGCTTGCATTTGGCCGCATTTGTTGTGGCAGATATGGACAGCCGCTGCACTCTGGAAGAGCTTCCTCTTTTGAATACTGTCGGCACTGGTGGGGACGCAGCTGATCCCCGGGAACAGGACCTGGGTTCTTTGTATGAGCGGAGGACCGATCCTATGGTGGCTATTGCAGTGACAATGTTTGCTGGTCTTGTGCAGACTGATCTATTGTGGTCCCGAGGGGATGTCAGTGGACCGGACCGAGACTGCTGGAGTGTTGCCATGAGCTTAGAACCAACCGGGATAGGGTAGAATAGTTTGTTTCACAGATTGCTGCAACCCTACCAGGAGCTCCATTTATTTTATTTTATTTCACAGAAGCAGGATTTTACGATGGTGACTGATGCTATATCCTCTTTATGTTTGTTGGTTTTCTTCTTATTTATTTTTTTATATAACTCTCTAAAGAGGTGCATACAGGTTATTATATTATATATTCATATCCTTTCTCTCTTGCAGAGTTCTTATATGTGATACACATGAGTTGTTAACCCCTGGACATGTATGAACTCACTGTACACACATATGCTGAGCCCAATATTATAGATATATGCCATACTACTTCCCATTTCTCACATTTAACAACAACCAATTAATGTCTGCTCTGATATTTTAATAGAGAAACAACTGAGTTTCTGGCCTCAGATACTGAGGGCCAAAACAATGCCTGATATTCCTTTCTAACCTTTAATTAAAGAGCATGATCTGTACTATTGCCATTAGTTAATGTTGGTCTTACACCTTACATTACATTCACATAGCCTTAGCCCTTGATTTGAAGCCCAGAGCAAAGGTCAGGGTTCCAAAATTAATAGTCCAAATGGGATTGCAGGGAGGCAGGGTGGAAAATCCTAATTCTCATATTTTTGGGCTGGTAATCTGGAGGCCTATCAATATTGGCTAGTCTACTGGGACCTACCTACTTTATTAATATAGTTCACAAGCCTGTCCCTGGGTATAGGGCCCATACCCGAGAGATGGGGTTTAACCGCTTAATAAAGTTGTATACAAACCTACATTTGGATTGGTCCTAGTGTACTCGCATTTTAGCACTTAACCTATTTGGACACAACTAGTAATGAGACTGCAGACCTTTTACTCTAGCCATCTCAATCCCACAGTGTTATAGCTACTGTTGCAACGGTCAATATTTTAATTGTATAGGGGTATGATATCGCACCTTGGGCAAAATTTACACCTCACAACGTGCAAATTGATAATATTGCTTAGGCAATGCTTGCCTAGTGTGTATAAAGCATGTATGGCCTTATTAGATTAACTTTGTCTAGCTGTCCAAGCAGGCTACCGCTGCATACTTAATTTCCCGACCATACACTGATAGCTATGTATATATGTTAACGATTTGCGGTCGACGCACCTAGTCTTGCCTCTCTTATATTGTTTGCTCCTTGGGACATATCTTATTGTTATATTGTGTTTGTTAGTATGTGACATAGGGTCCAAATTTAATTTATTTTCTGCTGCTATGGTCGTTAATGTATATTGCGACACATAACTTTGCCCTAAAGTCTCCAACAGGCTCCTTAGGCAAGCTGGACCTGCTTCTATTCTACAATTTGGGGTCTTTTCACTCACTATTTCATAAATAACCCGCATACAATATATGTTAGTTTTGAACACAGACCTTGGTATAACTTTAGTTCAATATGTGCTTTCTTTATTTCTATTTTTCCCCTATATGTCCCTGAAACTGTATATATGGTTGTGTAACTTTACAAGGTCAGAGCCTGTTTTGTTTGTTGTTTTTTTTATCATTGTTGCATTGAACTTACCACCTCCACCCCCCCCCACCGCATCATAATATACCTCCTAGGGTAGGAGGGTTAACTATGCGGCTCATCTAGCCTATGCCGCACCTTCCTCACTTTCCAACAACAACCCTTGCAGTGCATAATGAATGCTGACTTTATTTTCCCTTTTTCGCATAGCCTGGCAAAATTCCTTATTCATATTAACTACAAATACAATTGTTTAAAATACTCCCTCTAAGGATACTTACAGCGCATGGGGGCCCTTGAGGGACTTAATGTGGCATGAGCGGTATACACATCATATTATATTATATTTTCTAACAAGATGTTCCCATATTGCCTGTTCCTTATTATGATTATTGTGATGCCTATTGTTTTACAGGAATTTAACTAGCTGCATTCTTGTGTACAATATTTGATAATTCCTTATACTACTACTGCTTAGGAAAGAATTCCTCCTCTATAGTGTTAACTACTTTCTAGGGCACATGAGTGGCCCCCTGGGTAATTGGAGGATATAATGTTAACTTTTGTAAAATTAGGTTTTTACTCTAATACATACAGTAACACTTATGCTGTTCTAATGTTTTTTGCTTTTATTGTTAATATATTATTTCAATGTAACAGTTCGAAATATGTTACCTCTTACATTGTATGTACATGATTATATTATTTGATAACCTCAATAAAAATATTTAAAAAAAAAAAAAAAAAAAAAATTTCGGACCTGCGCCAGTCGAGACTGGGATTATGCTTTTGGAGCCAGGGATAACCCAGAACAACCGGAAAATGTGGAGAGTTTATCACCTGGAACTGGAGGGTTTCAAAATGGAGAGCCCC
Source organism: Bombina bombina (assembly GCF_027579735.1). Taxonomy (NCBI): domain Eukaryota; kingdom Metazoa; phylum Chordata; class Amphibia; order Anura; family Bombinatoridae; genus Bombina; species Bombina bombina. Next base: position 378,891,217 of record NC_069501.1, read on the forward strand.
AACAGCCATGGACAACGGAGCAGTTTCGTGAGTAACAAGTGCGGGCTGAAGGGGCCTGCCATCAATGGTCTCAATAGCAAGCGGAAATGGACTGAGGCAAAACAGGAATGGAGTGCTTTGATACAAAAGCACTGTCAATGAAATAGCCTGCAGCACCGGAGTCAACAAGAGCCTGAGTGACTATGGAGGAGTCCACCCGGGAAAGGACAACCGAGACAAAAATTTCTCCTTAAGCTCTTCCAGGGACGAGGATAAACCACCCAAGGTCTGCCCTCGACAGGACCTTAGGTGTGAGCGTATCGCGGCCGTGTAGGACAAGACTTCAAAAGGTGGCCCTGTAACCCACAATAGAGGCAGAGCCCCTCCCTCCTCCTAAAGGCCCTCTCCCCCACGGAGAGACACGTGAATCCCAACTGCATTTGCTCAGCAGTGCCTGGTGACTCGGGACCAGGAGGCATGGGAGGAGAAGGAGGCATGGGTGGGAACGAACACGTAGGAGACAACGGAACAGGAGGCTTCCGCAAGCGCTCCTTGAAAGAGGGCCTCTCTCTGAGTCTGATGTCAATTAGGATAAAAAAAGACTCCAATGCCTCAAGATCCTCTGGTAAATCTCTGGCAGCAACTTTGTCTTTAATCGCATCAGAGAGCCCATGAAAGAAGGCGGCAACAAGGGCTTCATTGTTCCAACCTACCTCTGCGGCAAGCATACAGAACTCAATAGCATACTGAGCAACAGATCTTGTACCTTGCTGAATGGACATGAGTCGTTTAGCAGCAGAGGAGGAGCAAGCCGGAACATCAAATACCCTTCAAAAGGAGGCCACAAATTCAGGGTAATTTGAAATCACAGGTTTATTAGTCTCCCACAAGGGATGATGGCAGGTAAAGGTGGATTATTAGCACCATCAGGATTCATGGCCTTTGCGTAATGTCAGGGTGTCATAAATCAGACTGAGACGAGAAGTGCAAAAAATAATCACACCTTTATTCATAGCAAAAAATAATAAAAAGTCCACAAGTCAAATAACAAGCCAGGAGTCAAAACCAGAGCTGGTAGTCAGACGAGCCGAGTCAGGAGCCAAAGCGAATAGTCAGACGAGCCGGAATCAGGAACAAGGAAAACAGTAGAGTCAGGAACAAGCCAGGGATCAGGAACCAGGAAGGACGTCAGGCAGCCAGGTAATACACAGAAACTCTCACAAACAGGTCTGAGACAACGCAAAGGCAAAGCATACTGAACAGAGGCCCTTTAAATAAAGAGTGATGACAACACAATTCTGAGACTGCATCCTGTCTCACATGGATGATGCACACCAGTCTGGCCATAAAAGGAAGTGTAGGAAATGAGCAGCATCCCCCACAATGCACCATAGTCAGGAAGAGAGGTGAGTAAAATGGCTGCCAGCAGCACATGGCTAACAACAGGGAAAAACCATGACACCTGGGTGTTCTCTTTGCTGCAATATCTTTTGTGTTTCTCAATTTTGGATATACAGTGAGCTGGACCACTGCCAACTGATCCAGCCTATGCTACTTGCACCTTGGGGTGCTCCATTTTTTTAAATACCACTTCACGTTTTATTGTTTTACCCCTGTGTATACGTTACTAGGCCATATTGGCGCCTCTGTGTCCTCTTTTTTGGGAGCATAGATAGGATTTTATTTGTTTCCTTAGCCAGAAGAATTTCTGTTTTTGCTGTGTTGACTTTATACCCCGAGAAGGCACTAAATTCCTGCAGTATTTGTATTAGTCTAGGGATATTTTCCTTTGTATTAGACATTAGTACTAATAAATCATCTGCATATAATAGAGTCGTGACCTGTCTTGTACCAACTTTAATTCCTTTGAGCTCTTTCCTTAAACCAATAGCTAATGGTTCCAGCACCATGTTAAATAGATAGGGGGATAAGGGACAGCCCTGTCTTGATCCTCTATGCAGCTGGAAACTAATTGAAGGCCTATCATTAATAATATTAGCAGCATTAGGTTGCTTATAAATTGTATTGATAAAGTTTGAAAAAGGACCTTCGACTCCAAACCTAGAGAGCACTGAGAACAGGTGATCTCTGTATCTATTGCAACTATTGCTGCGTCAGCAATTTTGGATCGATTTCTTTTCTGCCCCATATTCTGAAAAATCAATTGAATTTTCCTTAGGTTGCATGAAGAATTTCTACCAGGCATAAAGCCAACTTGGTCCTTGTGAATAAGGGCTCCAATTACTAATTTAAGTCTGGCTGCTATGATACTTGTAAGTATTTTATAGTCGCTATTCAATAGCGAGATTGGTCTGTACGAGCCAATTTTTTCTTTATCTTTCCCTTTCTTAAGGATTAAGGCTATTAAAGATGTCGTAAAGTAGTTGGAACAAGACATGCCGTCCACATAATAATTATTAAATAACTTGACCAAAGTCAGTGAAATTTCTTCTATGAGACATTTATATAATTCTGCCAGAATCTGATCAGGTCCGGCGGCTTTATTAGCTGCTGCTCTCTTAATGGCAGTAATAGCTTCTTGCTGAGAAATGGGTTTATTTAACTCTTCTAATTTACTTTTTTCTATCTTTGAGATCTGTATGCTTTTCCAAAAATTCTCTTTTGCTTGTGGGTTTATTTTATTATTTGAGTATAATTTCTGAAAATATTGCAGAATATGCTCTTCAATTTTTTTGATATTGGTAATTCTGCCCTGCAGGGTTTTGAGGGATTCTATTGGAGGTTTCTTTTGTTTGATTTTTATTATATTAGCTAAAATTGTCCCGGCTTACCCCGTACCTATAGAAAAAAAACCTGGTCCTAAGTTCTTCTCGTGACAATTTTTGTGATATAAATACCTCTCTTTCCCTTTTTTCCCTCGATAAATGTCCCACATTTTTTTGACCGGGTCATTAATATAAGCATTGTAAGCGTTTCGTAATTGGTTTGCCAGTTATGTGTCTCTGGCAGTCAGTTTAAGTTTTTGTATAACTAAATGGGCCTTAATTTCCCCCCCTTATTACGGCTTTAAAGGTTTCCCACAGAATTTCGGTTCGTATTTCCAAGTTGTAATTATATTGGTAAAACTGCTTCCATTTTAGCTTTAGCCATGATTTAAACTGCACATTAGAGACAAGATACTTCGGGGGGAAAAAACCTATAGCCTGTTACCTGGTTACTCCGGATTTTAATATTTAAAGTAATAATGGCATGATCTGAAATGATGATTTCTTTAATATCAGCTAGTGTTTCAAAGCCTAACAATTCGTCCGCTATTAAAAGTAATCTAATCTTGACATTGTTTGACGTGCCTGTGATTCACATGTGTACCTCTTTACATCCGGATTCTGTATCCGCCATATGTCTTTAACACCAAGGCCTCTAGTTACGGGCGGATCAGGTCCGAAAGACGTCGCTGAATACGGCGAGCAATACGCTCGCCATATTCAGCATTGCACCAGCAGCTCAAAAGAGCTGCTGGTGCAACGCCACCCCTTGCAGACTCGCGGCCAATGGGCTGCCAGCAGGGGGGTGTCAATCAACCCGATCGTACTCAATCAGGTTGATTTCCGGCGATGTCTGTCCACCTGCTCAGAGCAGGCGGACAGGTTATGGAGCAGCGGTCTTTGTGACCGCTGCTTCATAACTGCTGTTTCTGGCGAGCCTGCAGGCTCTCCAGAAACACGGGGCATCAAGCTTCATTCGGAGCTTGATACATATGCCCCCAAGTGTTTTATTAAACGTTTTAAACATTTTAGTTTCCTTTTTACTATTTCTAATTGCTGTGTGTCTCAGCCTGTTTAATGTAGGGTATAATGTTCTATTAAAATCGCCCGCTATAATTACATTTTTCGAATGATATGGGAGGAGCTTTACTTGCAGCCTGTCCCAGAATGCGTTATCTGGTTTGTTAGGGCCGTAAATATTACATAGTGTTAAAACCATTCCCTCTACCTCCAGTTGGAGGATAATACATCTTTCATCTAGGTCCAATTCAGTCTCCAAGATTTTATATTGTAGCTTTTTGTTAAAAAGAAATGCGACCCCTTTCTTCCTATTTACACAGGGAGTCCCAACTACCTCCCCCACCCACCCTGTTGTTAATTTGGCCAGTTCTACTTCTTTTGTAAAAAGACTATATCAGGAGTACATTTTTTAAGTTGTGTTAGTATCTTTTTCTGTTTTTGTGGGGATGTAATCCCTCCTACATTCCATGAAGCCATACATAACTGGTCCTTCATTTAATTATCCTAAAAAGATGTTTTATTGACATAAGACTTAATAAACATATTCTTCCGATGAGAGGGGGGGATAGGGGGAGAGAGAGCGAGAGGGAGGAGGAGGGGAGAGAGGAAAAAAAAAACCTTTTAATAATAATTAACAAATAGAAAAAATTAAAAACCAAATACATCTGGTACAACAGTTGATCTCTTGTCCGAAAAGTCAGCTGTCTATGCTGATATTGCGACATAACATAATTTTGCTGGTACCTGTACATTCTGTCTGTTTTCCAACAGATAATATATATCATCAGATTACAAAAATCTACTTTTACTTTAAAAAAATTCCTTTACCTCCCCCAGATCACTCAGTATCACGCACTCATTTTCTGAAAAAATCTTAATTGTTGCAGGGTATATAACTGTAGCCTATAACCAATATTTATTAATTTAGTGCAAAAAGACACCATTTCTCTCCTCTTTAATGAGGTCTCATTAGAAAAATCTTGAACCATAAAAATTTTAGTATCTCCAATTAAAAATGGGATTCTCTGTAATGGTGCAAGATACTGAGTTTGCCCTGGAAATTCAGGAATTTTGCGATTACTGGTCTACTTTTAGTTGTTCCATTAGGTAGCGTTTTTGGTGCGCCTATACGATGAGCCCTCTCTATCGCTAAGGGTAATAAATTGGGGTCAATTCCTAAGCTTTTTGGTAACGTTACTGATACATATTTAAGTAAATCCTGATGTTCAATAGATTCTGGTATGCTTATAAATCTAACGTTATTCCGTCTTGTACGTCTTCAATCTCATTTAATTTCTGTTGCATGTCTAAATGTGTTTCATTTGTTCTTTAATAATCACCTCTTGGTGGATATTGGCATCCTCTAAGGCAGAGACTCACTGTTCTACTTCATTAAGTCTGTGTGTAAACTGTTTAATTTCTATAGTTAAATTCGATATATCAGTTTTAATCTGTTCAAATTGTGGTAACATAAGATCTGTAATTTGTTTAACTATTTTGTGTGAGTCTGGTATAGATGTCTCTGAAGGCATGGTTGCAGAGGGGGAGTTAGCTATGTTGTCTATACTATGCCTGTTTTTCTTGTCTCTACTTTTAGGCGGCATGTTTGGTGATTTGGTTTTGTAGTTAGTAATACATTTATCCATAAAGTGTGTATATGTGCTAATTCTGTATAATTAAATAGGTGGTACAAGTGTAAAAAAAAAAAATGGGAAGTGGACCAAAAAGTGTGTAACCAGAGTCTGGCTATGTCAGTGCACAAGGCCACACTGGCCCCAGTGGGCCTCAGTGGAGTGCTAGGAAAAACAAAGAAACGGTGTGTGTGGGAATAGGTGTGAGTGCAGTAGTGTGAGTTATAGGTTTATGCCTATATTAGAACACTGGCCCCAAAGGGCCTCTGTGAAGAAATAAGGTATATGTGTGAATGAGGGTGAGTGCAGTTATATGAGTTGGAGGTTTATGCCTATATTAGTACCTAAAAAATATTCAATCAGGAAGCTCAGCTAAAGTAGAGCACCCCTTAACTGTACAGTTATTGGACTTTTTTTTTTTTTTTTTAACAATTTCCTCATAAATAATCTATATACACAATACCTGAAAAATACCTGCATCAGTGTTCAGACATTTTAACCTTTAAACAGTTATCTTATTAACAACAAGCATAGTCAGCCAAGGTAAGTGTAGAGAAAGCCAAAGATCCTTAACTACAGGGAGTGCAGAATTATTAGGCAAGTTGTATTTTTGAGGATTCATTTTATTATTGAACAACAACCATGTTCTCAATGAACCCAAAAACTCATTAATATCAAAGCTGAATAGTTTTGGAAGTAGTTTTTAGTTTGTTTTTAGATATAGCTATTTTAGGGGGATATCTGTGTGTGCAGGTGACTATTACTGTGCATAATTATTAGGCAACTTAACAAAAAACAAATATATACCCATTTCAATTATTTATTTTTACCAGTGAAACCAATATAACATCCCAACATTCACAAATATACATTTCTGACATTCAAAAACAAAACAAAAACAAATCAGTGACCAATATAGCCACCTTTCTTTGCAAGGACACTCAAAAGCCTGCCATCCATGGATTCTGTCAGTGTTTTGATCTGTTCACCATCAACATTGCGTGCAGCAGCAACCACAGCCTCCCAGACACTGTTCAGAGAGGTGTACTGTTTTCCCTCCTTGTAAATCTCACATTTGATGATGGACCACAGGTTCTCAATGGGGTTCAGATCAGGTGAACAAGGAGGCCATGTCATTAGATTTTCTTCTTTTATACCCTTTCTTGCCAGCCACGCTGTGGAGTACTTGGACTCATGTGATGGAGCATTGTCCTGCATGAAAATCATGTTTTTCTTGAAGGATGCAGACTTCTTCCTGTACCACTGCTTGAAGAAGGTGTCTTCCAAAAACTGGCAGTAGGACTGGGAGTTTAGCTTGACTCCATCCTCAACCCGAAAAGGCCCCACAAGCTCATCTTTGATGATACCAGCCCAAACCAGTGCTCCACCTCCACCTTGCTGGCGTCTGAGTCGGACTGGAGCTCTCTGCCCTTTACCAATTCAGCCACGGGCCCATCCATCTGGCCCATCAAGACTCACTCTCATTTCATCAGTCCATAAAACCTTAGAAAAATCAGTCTTGAGATATTTCTTGGCCCAGTCTTGACATTTCAGCTTGTGTGTCTTGTTCAGTGGTGGTCTTCTTTCAGCCTTTCTTACCTTGGCCATGTCTCTGAGTATTGCACACCTTGTGCTTTTGGGCACTGCAGTGATGTTGCAGCTCTGAAATATGGCCAAACTGGTGGCAAGTGGCATCTTGGCAGCTGCACGCTTGACTTTTCTCAGTTCATGGGCAGTTATTTTGCGCCTTGTTTTTTCAACACGCTTCTTGCGACCCTGTTGACTATTTTGAATGAAACGCTTGATTGTTCGATGATCACGCTTCAGAAGCTTTGCAATTTTAAGAGTGCTGCATCCCTCTGCAAGATATCTCACTATTTTTGACTTTTCTGAGCCTGTCAAGTCCTTCTTTTGACCCATTTTGCCAAAGGAAAGGAAGTTGCCTAATAATTATGCACACCTGATATAGGGTGTTGATGTCATTAGACCACACCCCTTCTCATTACAGAGATGCACATCACCTAATATGCTTAATTGGTAGTAGGCTTTCGAGCCTATACAGCTTGGAGTAAGACAACATGCATAAAGAGGATGATGTGGTCAAAATACTCATTTGCCTAATAATTCTGCACTCCCTGTATACCTTTATACTATTCAAGTTATTTCTAAGAATTCTTTAAACTTAGATTACTTTTTATGCTTATCTCCCAGCCCAGATTAGCTGGCGAGCCAGTTTATAAATCTGACCACATGTACTGACTGTTACTACTAACGTTTACCAGTTAGAATTTCAATTTATATAGTATACCACATTATGCATAGGTTTAGGAAGGTATTTTAGTCCACCCTTAGTATTTATTAGATCCGTATTCCACAGGGTTTGACAGACCCCCCAAAAGACCCCTCACAGATTCTAAATAAAGGGGTGTTAAATAAAGGAGTGTTAACATTAGACAGCACCTTGAATCCAGTCCCCTGTGTTCCCAATAGTTGATTCTACAAAAAAAAAGATCCTTTTTTTCTTTTTTCATAGATTTTATGCAGATATCGTCCAGGCAGTCTCTTTACAAAGAAAGATATTAGCTTGTGGGTCTATCAGCCCTTAGCACTAAGATTCTAAGCAGCCTACTGCTTTTGTTGGCACCCTATTTCAAGTTCACATCTCAGGGTATATACAAAAAAAGCCAGACCGTAAAGAAAGGAAAAAGTACCTTGCTACCAACTGGTATATGCTCCTGATGACCTGTGTATTTCGTTGGGCTCTTTATAGTCCTTTGTCAGGTAGCATGGGTATGTGCTGAGTTGTCAATGCACACTCATATTTTTGTATCTTTGGCCAGGCTATTCAGCGTCTTCTTCCAGGCTAAGAAGACGAACAGCGTACTGTCAGGACAAATCTTCAGTCCCAATGTGTTGCGGTTTCACTGTAGAAAGATCCGTCACCGCCCACTAGCCCAGTGTGTATTCATGTTGCTTCTTGTGACCCTGCAATCTTCACTGTTTAACTTTACAGACAGGATTTCAGCAGTTCACTTCTCCTTATGCTCCCAGTCCGTCGCAGTATCAGTGCCTCTGATAGTGGTACTGAATCCTTACAGACTGTTGTCGAGAGGTCAAATCACTCTGGTGCTTGGCTGCACTTCCTCTCTAGGTTCTCACCAATTATGTCAGCCCCGCTTTCACACAAACCCGGCCGCTATCTTTCAGCTATCACATAGATTTGGGACTTGCATGTCCAAGGGTCTGGCGGTTGCGGCTTTACAGGTTCCGCCTGCGTTTTTAGGAGGGCTTCCCTTAATATTCCCTCTGTTCTGCCTCTTCTCCTCGAGATGATCAACTGGTGGCCAGGCAGGTCCGGGTCGTGAGCCCACAGACTCCTGCCATGAGACCGGAACTACAGCTGTTCCCAGAAGCTGTGGTGCACTGGGCTGCCTGTGATTTGCTCCAGCTATGAGCAAAAATGGTCCGGGGGCTGGCCACCAAGAAACGGCTCCATGGAATTGCTGGCAGCATGGCGTCTTACTCAGGGCTGGCTGAGCTCTATCCCTCAGAGCACACACACGATGCACCTTCTTGTGTCTCCATCCCTTCCGGTCTCTGGCTGCACAAGCATTTCTAGTGAAATGATTGTGCAATGTCGCCCCCTGCTCACCGGGGGCCAATAGCAGGGGGTGTCAATCATTCAGATGGGATCGGATCAGAATGATTACAGTCCGCCACCTAAAAGGAGGCAGAGAAGTTAAGGAGCAGCGGTCTTACGACCACTGCTTGTTAACTTCCATTTCTGGCGAGACAGAAACTATGGGTGTAGAAAGCAGCATCTGCTGCTTGTTAAATCTACCCCTTTGTCTAGATATGTTACATCTATGACTCCTCCCTGGTCTATTGATTTAGTTAAAACATCAAAGATATTTTTTAGATTAATCTAAAACCATGCTGCTCTTTGTCTTCTAAGTTGTTTGTCTGAATGTAAGACATAAGAGTCTTCCCTACTACCCATATATGATGAGGGACTACATTAGCAAGTTTCCATTCATCCGGAACAACTCCTGTCAACAGTGACTTCTTAAATAAATCAGCTAATAAAGTAGTTATGACAGATCAATGTTCATTTGAAACAATTGGATGCATATTATTTGGACCCACAGACTTATTTACTTTTATTTTTTATAAATCCATTAAAACCACTTCCTCTATAAAAAGTGAAGTACTTACCACATTTTCATACCCCTTAATAGATTTTCACTATCATTACAATCGGTTTTGAAGACTGAACAAAAGTAATCAGTTTGCTATTGGCTTATCTACTTCAACTACTACATCATCATCAGTTTTGAGTCATATTATCCCTCCCTTAGGCCTAGATTTGGAGTTTGGCGGTAGAAGGGCTGTTAACGCTCCGCAGGCTTTTTTCTGGCCACACCATAAAATTAACTCTGGTATCGAGAGTTCAATAAAATGCTGCGTTAGGCTCCAAAAAAGGAGCGTAGAGCATTTTTACCGCAAATGCAACTCTCGATAAAAGAGTTGCTTACGGACGCGGCCAGCCTCAAAAACGTGCTCGTGCACGATTCTCCCATAGGAAACAATGGGGCTGTTTGAGCTGAAAAAAAACCTAACACCTGCAAAAAAGCACTCTAACATGTACCCCGAGTCTAAACACCCCTACCCTTAAACTTATTAACCCCTAATCTGCCGCCCCCGCTATCGCTGACACCTGCATTTTATTATTAACCCCTAATCTGCCGCTCTGTAAACCGCCGCAATTTACATTATCCCTATGTACCCCTAATCTGCTGCCCCTAACACCGCCGACCCCTATATTATATTTATTAACCCCTAATCTGCCCCCCTCAACGTCGCCGACACCTGCCTACACTTATTAACCCCTAATCTGCCGAGCGGACCGCACCACTACTATAATAAATGTATTAACCCCTAACCCGCCTCACTAACCCTATCATAAATAGTATTAACCCCTAATCTGCCCTCCCTAACATCGCCGACACCTAACTTCAATTATTAACCCCTAATCTGACGACCGGAGCTCATCGCTACTATAATAAATGGATTAACCCCTAAAGCTAAGTCTAACCCTAACACTAACACCCCCCTAACTTAAATATAATTTAAATCTAATGAAATTAATTAACTCTTAAATAGCCAATCAGATTGAGCTCGCATTCTATTGGCTGTTCCGATCAGCCAATAGAATGCGAGCTCAATCTGATTGGCTGATTGGATCAGCCAATCGGATTGAACTTGATTCTGATTGGCTGATTCCATCAGCCAATCAGAATATTCCTACCTTAATTCCGATTGGCTGATAGAATCCTATCAGCCAATCGGAATTCGAGGGACGCCATCTTGGATGACGTCCCTTAAAGGAACCGTCATTCGTCGGGAGACAACGGAAGAAGAGGATGGATCCGCGTCGGCTGCTTCAAGATGGACCCGCTCCGCACCGGATGGAAGAAGATCGAAGATGCCGCTTGGAGAAGATGTTTGCCGGTCCGGATGTCCTCTTCTTGCCGGATAGGAGAAAGACTTTGGAGCCTCTTCTGGACCTCTTCAGCACCGGATGCCAGGACGGATCGGTGATACCTGGATGGTGAAGACAAGGTAGGAAGATCTTCAGGGGCTTAGTGTTAGGTTTATTTAAGGGGGGTTTGGGTTAGATTAGGGGTATGTGGGTGGTGGGTTGTAATGTTGGGGGGGGGTATTGTATGTTTTTTTTTACAGGCAAAAGAGCTGATTTTCTTGGGGCATCATGCCCCGCAAAGGGCCCTGTTCAGGGCTGGTAAGGTAAAAGAGCTTTTACATTTATTAATTTAGAATAGGGTAGGGAATTTTTTATTTTGGGGGTCTTTGTTATTTTATTAGGGGGCTTAGAGTAGGTGTAATTAGTTTAAAATTGTTGTAATATTTTTCTAATGTTGGTAAAAAAAATTTTATTTTTTGTAACTTAGTTCTTTTTTATTTTTTGTACTTTAGTTAGTTTATGTAATTGTAGTTATTTGTAGCAATTGTATTTAATTTATTTATTGATAGTGTAGTGTTAGGTTAATTGTAGATAATTGTAGGTAGTTTATTTAATTAATTTATTGATAGGGTAGTGTTAGGTTTAATTATAACTTAGGTTAGGATTTATTTTACAGGTAAATTTGTTATTATTTTAACTAGGTAACTATTAAATAGTTCTTAACTATTTAATAGCTATTGTACCTGGTTAAAATAATTACAAAGTTGCCTGTAAAATAAATATTAATCCTAAAATAGCTACAATATAATTATAATTTATATTGTAGCTATATTAGGATTTATTTTACAGGTAAGTATTTAGCTTTAAATAGGAATAATTTATTTAATAAGAGTTAATTAATTTCGTTAGATTTAAATTATATTTAAGTTAGGGGGGTGTTAGTGTTAGGGTTAGACTTAGCTTTAGGGGTTAATCCATTTATTATAGTAGCGATGAGCTCCGGTCGTCAGATTAGGGGTTAATAATTGAAGTTAGGTGTCGGCGATGTTAGGGAGGGCAGATTAGGGGTTAATACTATTTATGATAGGGTTAGTGAGGCGGGTTAGGGGTTAATACATTTATAATAGTAGCGCTCAGGTCCGCTCGGCAGATTAGGGGTTAATAAGTGTAGGTAGGTAGCGGCGACGTTGAGGGGGGCAGATTAGGGGTTAATAAATATAATATAGGGGTCGGCGGTGTTAGGGGCAGCAGATTAGGGGTACATAAGGATAACGTAGGTGGCGGCGCTTTGCGGTCGGCAGATTAGGGGTTAATTATTGTAAGTAGCTGGCGGCGACGTTGTGGGGGGCAGGTTAGGGGTTAATAAATATAATACAGGGGTCGGCGGGGTTAGGGGCAGCAGATTAGGGGTACATAAGTATAACGTAGTTGGCGGTCGGCAGATTAGGTGTTAAAAAATTTTAATCGAGTGTCGGCGATGTGGGGGGACCTCGGTTTAGGGGTACATAGGTAGTTTATGGGTGTTAGTGTACTTTAGAGTACAGTAGTTAAGAGCTTTATAAACCGGCGTTAGCCCAGAAAGCTCTTAACTCCTGCTATTTTCCTGCGGCTGGAGTTTTGTCGTTAGAGCTCTAATGCTCACTTCAGAAACGACTCTAAATACCGGAGTTAGAAAGATCCCATTGAAAAGATAGGATACGCAATTGACGTAAGGGGATCTGCGGTATGGAAAAGTCGCGGCTGAAAAGTGAGCGTTAGACCCTTTAATCACTGACTCCAAATACCGGCGGTAGCCTAAAACCAGCGTTAGGAGCCTCTAACGCTGGTTTTCACGGCTACCGCCGAACTCTAAATCTAGGCCTTAGTTTTTCTCTTTTCACTTATATATCTAAAGAAGGTTTCATCACCATTTTTGTTACTGACTGTGCTATGTTCTCTTTTGCATGAGCTTTAGCCTTTCTGATTAGCTGCTTTGCCATTTTTTGTTGGGATCTCCATTATTTTCTTATCCTCTTCTAAACCAGAATGTTTGAATTCTTAAACAGTTTTTTTGTATTTACTGCATGTGCTACTTCTCTTGAAAACCATATTGTTTTTTTTTACTGTTAGAAATAAGCCTAATACAGTGTGAAGTCACGTCTAAAATAGTGCTCTTAAACTATTACCACTGTTCTTGCACTTCTGTAATCTGTGTCATCCTTATTAGAGAATCAATAAGATATTTCCCCTTGTAAATAAAATAAGCCTTTCTAAAACTTTTGTTGTAGTATGGTTGCACAATACCTGCCCCTGAATAGTAAACCATACTGATGATCACTAGAGCGTAAGTTCTAATCCACAGACACTTCAGATACTATATCACTATAAGTACTAAATCAAATATAGCTTTCAGTGTTGATTCTTTTACCAGTTGTTGAGATGATTCTCCTTGCATAAATGCCAGAATATAATTATTTCTAGGTGATTTAGCAACAGGAACCTCCCAGTCTACATCTGGCATATTAAAGCCTTCCACTATTATAACCTTGTCCTTGATTGTAATTTTGGCAATTCTGTCAGTTAATAGTTGATCTTATCCTTCATCCTGTAATGGAAGCCTATATACTGCCCCTATTCTATACAAATATTTCCCTTCACTTCACTACAGTTATTCAAACACTTTTTATATGGCCATTGGTTTTTACAATTTCTTTTACTCACATACAGAGCCAATAGGTATGACTATGTTCTAATAATGAGAATAACTCTATCATGTCTCAGTTATTACTACCAAATCTAACATATTTCTAATCATTATTACAGTAAGTTCAGGTAAGTTATTTACTAAACTGCAAGCATTTGTGTAAATTTGATGGAGAACATTACTTGAGTTACTAGAATAATGTATTTGTCAATGCATGCCCTGCTTATATCATTCAAAGCCTTACTTAGAAATATAGGGGTTTTTTTACCATTAAATACACTAGAATGTAAACTTTGCTTAACAGTTTTGCCATGATGTCAGGGACAGGTGAGTATATTAACACTGCTCCACTTCTCTTGTTTAAATTGCTACTATTAAAGTATTTAAATTCTTTACTCAGAACTCCTGTCCCTTTAAAACCAAATGCAAACCACCCCTCCTAATAAACCTACCATTTTGCCAAACAGGGCTTTGATGGCTAATTAAACTATATCCTCTCTCGCAGCACCACTTTATTGACTGTTTTATATACGTCCGTATTTCAACTCAGAAGAAAAGAAAGATAAGAGAAATCTAAGTCCCAACACCACAGCACCCATTATTTTATGGAAACTAAAACTTTATACTTATATATTTAATATTTAAACAACTGATACAATTTACATATATTATCCTAAGTAGCAAAGTATAATCTTTGCTTTAAATAGATCACTATATCTAGCATGTATTAAAGGTACACGCAAGTCCCCATAAAACTTTTATGATTCAAATAGGGCATGTCATTTTAAACAACTTTCCAATTTACTTGTATTACCAATTTTGCTTTGTTCTCTTGGTATTCTTATTTGAAAGCTAAACCTTGAAGGTTCATATGCTAATTTCTTAGACCTTGAAGGTCGCCTCTAATCTAAATGGTGTGGATTGTCCCTTTAAGTGTTTCATGTCCCTTTAAATATGAAGTCTAATGTCAGTGAGTGGTTGGGAAATGCACATCGCCTGGGTTTGTGTGATGTCTTTTTTCAGCTCTCATCATATTCACTAACTCTTAAGTTATGCTGGTCTGAACAGTCTTGCTATTTGAAGGTTGTCATGAAATATGAAACAAAATCCCCAGATCATGTGTACAGAACTAGAAACTAAATACAAACAGAGTGCGGACACACAGTCAAATATAGAGGGCCAAAGACTCACAATTGAAATGATCTATCTATCTATCTATCTATCTATCTATTTGTACGCAGGGTGAGAGGGGCCCCCCTTTTCCAGTCCCAAGCAGTTTGAATAAAGGGTATACTACCTGTATTGGGAGGTGTAATATTCTTTAGTTAGGAAACATTGAATGTGGGACAGGGGTGGGCCATACACGGAGCAGAACATACAGGGGTAGTGGAATAAGGAGACTTGGCTGAGGGGCTCCACAAATTAGCAAATACTAAATAAAATAACTATTTATTTGAACATTTGAGGGATCAAATGGTCACTGAGGATGGTTTGATCACCAAAATGTTAAAATAAATTGTTGGTCTTTTTCAGAAAATCCAGAGTGTTCCCTTTATATTTAATCTATTATTCTATGTCAACACCAAGGTGGTTAATTTTAGCAGAATTACTACTTGATGGATAGACAGAGAGACAGAGAGAGAGAGAGAGACAGAGGCAGACAGTCATACAGATATATATAGATATATAGATAGATAGATAGATAGATGATAGCTAGATAGATAGATAGATAGATAGATAGATAGACAGATAGGTAGATAGATTGTGTATTTAGTAATTTCATATATTTGTTGGCCTTGGGTGCTTAGTAAAAAAAAATAGTAATCAATACTGAATGCATAAAGATAATATGCAGACTTACACTATTTTAAGAAATCCTTTTTTATTTCAAGATTTTAAAAAGTACATCAAAATCCAGTCAATGTTTCGGCTCCCAGCTTGAGTTTTTATCAAGAGTAGCTCATACATAAATACATACAATACAAATTGTGTTCACTTCAAACAGAGTAATCCAAGTTAAACCTGTCAGACACTGCTTGATGCTGCTGCTGTACAGAAATCTCCATTATCTACTACGGGATGTGTCTTTCAGATGCATCAATGATGACCCATCTGAGTTTTGTGAGCTGCTTATTCAGAGACCCAGAGAGATTCTAAAGTGATTGTAAACCCTAGTATTCCAAAAAACACTAGTATTTTCCACTGCTAAAACTAAATGGGATTTTCAGTCATGAGTTTTTAAAAAGATATGTTAAAAGTACCTTTTCTTTGCTGCGGCCTACTTGCTAAACTAAGCGGGCCCGACCGTCCACAGCATAACTAGTTTCTTTTTCAATGAGGTGACTTTTCCACCTCTTAGCCAATAGCAGTGCCAGCCATTAGCACCTCATCGGGGAAAAAAAGTTATGCCATGGTTCAGCCAGAGACGCTTAGTTTAGCAAGGAGGCCTCGGCAAAGAAAAGACTTTTAACATACCGTTTTTAAAACTCATGACTAAAATCCCATTTATTTTTAGTACTGGAAAATTCTAGTGTTTTTGGAGTACTAGGATTTACCATCACTTTCATGAACCTAGGCTAGAGTCTCAATGCACCATTGCACAATCACACATTACCCTTAAACAAACATTAATCTAAAATAAAAACGTTAACCTGTAAATGTTTATGATGCGTGAGAAACAGCACATTTTAAACAAGATAAATGACTCAGGCAGTTAACCCCAGACAGGCTTGGGTGCACAGGCATGTGCAATGTAATTTTTCCTATGGGGTTTTGCACCTAAATTTGTTTAAGGTTTCCGCTTTACTGCCTGATTCACTGAAAGTAAATACAACTGTCTGTGAGTGCTACTGAGCACACAAGGATGTAAGTTTTGCTATAAAATGGGATGTGTATCTGGCCTGCTGTATATATGATAATGTCAAATACCTGTGTAAAGCTTGTTTGTATATCAGTTTTTTGTTTTTTTAAAAGCTAGCATGTGTGAGTGTAGGTTAGGATTAAAAGCAAAGAGTTAGTTTCCAATATACTTTTATATAGTATCTCTAATCTGAGGGATTTAAGTAGCACAGGCCTCTTTTGGAACTGTATACACACTATATATAAATGACAAATATAATAATTATAGTTCTATAATATTGCGTTAAATTATAGGGCCACTATTGGACCCTTGATATATATTTTCAAACTAAGAGTCAAACACCAGGATTCAAATTAAGCTATCCCCTTCACTCTTGGACCTAATTTTCACAATTGTTTTAAATTTGGGAATGTAATTTTATCAAACTAAACCACATATCTCTCTATTGACCAAAAATATAATAAAACAGGATATGTGTATACCTATATAGCTAGGGTCATATAGATTAGCAACTAAATAGTGGGCCCATACCAAACATATCAAGGAAGGTAATATTACTATTAGCGTTAGATTTGCTCATGTAAATCACAGTACCTAGGTGTAAACTCACTAGAGAGAACTCTGCAAGAGTATTAGCAGTTCTCTAAAATATTAGCTATATTGAGTTTGGTAAACCATAAATATAAGGAGGAGGTTTTAACTCAAATTAGCACATTATCCATGTAGAAAGAAATAGAACTTCAAATACTCACAAAATGAATTAGAACAACAATAATAATTACAAATCAAATCTATAACCAGTATGGACTTTTCAAATAGTAAGGGTGGCTCAGACAAAAAACAATATTTCGGATCGCATGATCATCATGAAAAGAAAGGAGTGAAATAAAACTAGGCGCTACATCAAAGATGCCACTCCTGCAGAATGAGACAACCGTATAGTGTCTACAAGAGTCCCCAGAGTTAGACTCCTTCATCAATTTGACAAACTGGGATAGCCACATTGTGCTCCTTTGAGGACAAAGTATAAGCTATAGTAATGATTATTGGAAGTTATAAATACATTATCTTAGGAAATCACAGGATTAATTCTACCATCATCTTGAGTTTTAATGTATTATCTACTGTTTTAAATTCATAATATTTAAATATTTAAAGCTCCACTCTACACAAGAAACACGTGACCTCCACAACCTCAACACTTGGAATAAGGACTATGGGGCATATTTATCAAGCTCTGTATGGAGCTTGAGGCCACCTGAAGGCTCGCTGGAAACAGAAGGTGGCAGACTGAAATCAACCCGATCTAATACGATCAGGTTGATTGACACCCCCTGCTAGCGGCCAATTGGCCGCAAATCTGCAGGGGGCGGCATTGCACCAGCAGTTCACAAGAATGATAAATGCAGACAGGGTATGCTGTCTGCATTTATCGATGTGCAGCGGACATGATACGCTACTTCGTATCATGTCCACTCGCACATTGTCAAATATGTCCCTATAGCTTATACTTTGCCCTAACAGGACATATATTAATGTAATTAATTAGCTTATTTAACCTTATAAATTAAAATCAAGCATAAATAAACCACTGTGAATGAACATTAAGAACAAGAAAGCATGCAAAATGTTTAGTTTTCAAAATTATTTTGTCCATTGGTTGTTTGCTACGTTAAAGTTGATTTAAAAAAAAAAAACATTGTATCTAGCTTAGGGTTTATTTTTATTTTACAAGCAAGTTTGTATTTATTTTAACTAGGTAGAATAGTTAAGAACTTTCAAAGATACAAACATGCGTTCCCATATCAAATCACGGAAGTTAGTTCAGTTTTTGTTTGCTCCATGCCAGCCCTGTAAGTTGTTTTACTATACAAGGTAAGATTAAACAGGTTTTCTTTATAATATTTTTTGTTTTTTATGTACTACTGTACTGTAATTTGTGTGAAAAGTATTTTAAAGTGAGGTACTTTTCACACAAATTACAATACAGTTGGACTTACAAACAAATTGGACTTACAAACGTGCTCCCGGAACGGAACTCAAATATTAATATTTAATTTAAGTTAACCCACTTGAGAAAGTGCGATCAGGTTTGTGCTCAAGTAAGGGTATTTTTTTCACTTTTCATGCTCCATTGAAGTCAGTGGGGGAGTACGTTAACACGGTCGCGATATTCAGACTTCAGCTTTTTCAGCGTATTGGGTTATTGCCCATGCAAAAACTTTTAACTTTTAACTGTATTCCATGTGCTACCTGATGCACACAAAAGCTTATTTCAAGCGAAGGTAATGCGCGAGTTGGAGAGCAAACTACTGCTACACGCACAATCTAGCCTTATATTGATCTGCTAACTGCTGTCTTGGGGCTGCTGAGAAAATTATATACAGATATGTTGAGGACTTATTTTTATGTTTTACTTTTGTTAAGACACTCTCGAAAGTTTTACAATTAGATTGAAATTTTTTAAGGTAACTATTCATATTTTTATCTATGCTGCTGCAGTGATTGCTGGCAGACCCAGAAATGTCCCGGTAAATCTTTTATGTTCTGTAAATTTCAGCCTCAGCACATAAAGGGCCTGATGTCTTAAGCCCCTGCTAAACAAAGCCCCAATATATACATGGGGGAAATGAAACATATTGTACAACACTATTGAGGTGCCTTACTTCATCACACCTTCCCTCCTACCCTCCCTGGTGTTATATATCACATTCCCCTTACCTGACACCTAACAACACACTGCTAAACTTCAGTGTAACAGAAGACCAAAGATACAGAGAAAGAAAACGACAGAAAAAAACATGCTGTAAGCAATGAGACTAATACCACAGCTACCCCTGTGGTGGGAGTACTGCACTGCTCATAAAGGGTCAGATTACAAGTGGCGTGCTATTTAGCACTTTCGCTCATGTGCAAACACCACCAGAAGTCAATTTTTGCGACCACGTTAACTTCTTCTCCCCATAGACTTCAGTGGAGCGAGCAAACTGAAAAGAAAAAAACCTAATATTTGCGCGATAAACCGGAAGCGTGTCAGACCAGCTGCGCTAACCCGAAGGTAGTTATGAATATTTTACATTCCAATGTTCTTCACATAGAAGAAAATGTTCTATTTATTTTTAAATACATATTTTTATATAAATGTGATGTATTTTTCGTAAAAAATAATTGATCTATTCCTATTTACACAGTACATACACAGTAAAACACATTATTAAATATTACCATTGAATAAAAATTATTTTTCATGTTTTAAGTATTTGAGTGGAAACTACTCCAAAGTATATATACATATGTACGGTATATACTGTATGTACATATACTGTATGTGTTTATATGTGTATATATGTATGTATATACACTTATAAACATAAATGCACATATATATATATACATATATATATATATATATATCTCAAGAACGTACATAGAGTAGAAGGAAGCACAGAAGATACTTTGCTTCAAAAAGACAGGGAATTCAGCACTCTTTTCTAGAAAGATACACAGCTCTATATTAAACAAAGTATCAGTTTTATTGATACAGAAAATTCGCTACTAGGACAGATTTCATCCTCTGTGGAATAGACAAGACAGTAGTAAGTTGAAGCGCAGGCCAACATAGCCGAGACCATCATACAAGATGACAAAATATTATCATAAATGACAAAAAACACAGGGCGCATCGTACCTCCCACAATCTTGCTTGAATGCTGAGCAGTTTTTCTTGCTGCTAACGGAACCTGCAAAAGCTTCAAGGTTGGAAGCCTACACGGACGAACAAGGAGGGTCAAGGCAGATCACTGCCGCTCCTGCCATAACAGCAATATCTGGAACTTTTAAGGTGCAGTATTAGGCGATATCCTTGCTGATAGGAAGGCAGCTTACAAATTCAGCTGACACCTTACAGCCGCAGTAGTTGCATATGAGACGCAGCTCCATGAATTGTTCTTAAAGCAACACAGGAGAACTGTTCATGATTTCCTCCACACTTTAATCGGCACTTCTGCTACAAAGAACTTTTACTGGATGCCGCAAGGAAAATATATGTATAGACATGAATAGTGTCTTTTGATGTTATAACTGCTAGCTTACAGCATATGTATCTATGTTAGGCTGCATTTTCTCTAATATAGAGTGACTTATCCCCACAACTTAGATCCCAATACTTTACCTGCCATACTATACCCTATCCACACTCATATAGGGGTCTGTGAGCAGTAGGGTGTAGTTGGGTGGATCACTACGTCACTCTATGTACCAATGTCTTGTTCTTATCTTGACTATATGTATAGCATGTTAATTGTCTAATATTGAATATTACTGCATCTTTTCCAGCACAGCATATAGAGTGTAGTTCTGGAAACCTAGATCCCCTGGTTCACCTGCCCAGGTTATATCCTCCACTTATTACTGTGGGGGTCCTGTGAGCAGCTGGGTGTGGTTTTCCTAATCATACATCTACACATAATTTATATTGTGGCAATACATTCTATGGTACTTTGCACTATGGTTTCTTTTTTGTCATTTATGATAATATTTTGTCATCTTGTATGATGGTCTCGGCTATGTTGCCTGCTCTCCAACTTACTACTGTCTTGTCTATTCCACAGAGGATGAAATGTGTCCTAGTAGCGAATTTTCTGTATCAATAAAACGGATACTTTGTTTAATATAGAGCTGTGTATCTTTCTAGAAAAGAGTGCTGAATTCCCTGTCTTTTTGAAGCAAAGTATCTTCTCTGCTTCCTTCTACTCTATGTACGTTCTTGATATATTATTTTAAGGGTCTGCACCATAAGCCTCCATTTGGCTATAGCTAGGGATATTTCAAATAGTATTACTTATACTTTTTTACCCCCTTTTGTGTTCTGTATAGCTCTTACATAGCATTTGCTTCCCACTTTGCTTTATGCTTGATAATATATATATATATATATATATATATATATATATATATATATATATATATACATACATATGTATATATGTGTATATATGTATAGACTTTGTGCAATGGCCCGTTATAATGCATGATTCCCTCAGTGATGAATCTAGTACTGTGCTTGCGGCCTTATAACCAATCTAGGCTACAATCTGAACGCAACTATATTAGACTTCAGCAGCAAAGTTCAGAATGCACAGGTGGAAGAGCAAGGGCCACCAAGGATGCAGCCAGTTAACACACAACATCAACATATATCAGAGCCTATTAATATGCAACCTCAACCTTTAATAGAGTTAACTGCAGAGCGCAGACAAGAGGATATACCACCTTGCGGGGGGATTGCGTGACTTTATTGGATGCTCATATGCAAAATATGCAGCCCTTCACTGATCTAGGCCCAGACTCTATTGCATTAAGTGTAGAAAGGATTCAGGGATATAGTAGAGATTGTGCAGCTTCTTATCAGGAGAAGCAAGCTACCACATGCATGTCCCCCCCTTTCTCCTGACCAGTGTACTCTAGATATTTCTCTTTTCCAGGAATAGCTGGTTGCTGGAGGGAGCAGACCACCTCAAGCAGCCTCTGGAGATGTCACTGCGGTATCAGCGAAGCTCATCGCTGAGGAAGAGACTCCTTCTACATCAACGGCAAGGGGATAGCAGCAGGCCAGGAATAGGCATTTGGTGCAATTGGATCCGGTGGAGTCCAATTTTAAACTCGCCTCTTATCTCTTACACATCTCCAAAAAGCAAAGATAAGAGGGCACTACCAAATTTACCAAATATATATATATATATATACACAAGCATAGTTTTATACCAATCTCATCCCACAGTATATACAAAATATAAAAAAATAATAAAAAGTGAAACGGATAATGGATCCTCATTAAAATATGCAATCTAAGATAAAATTCAATATCCACAATTAATATCCAGTCTTTTAAGGAAAAGTTCAAGGAAATGGTGAATGTACTCGATATCCCCACATCAGATGTAGCACAAACAGTCTATCAGGCAGCACTCTCCCTTCTTCCAACACAGGATAGCTTTGCTGTAAATATTCCAAACACAAAGAGGTGCCCAAATGTGTGTATCAGTAATATAAATTCAACGTGCACAGCTGTTGGTCTAAGCACAGGGTACTCCGAGCACACCAATGTGCTTGTAGAAGCAGGCTGGTTATTAGAGCTAACCAGTAGGCTCTCTCCGGTCTTATCTCTTACTCTCCCCACTCCGGTTGTCTTGTAGTGACAGGCTCACTTAATGAGGATGTTAAGCAATGATGTTAAAAACAAGTTACTTTATTCACAAGCACTGCAAACAAAAGCCTTATACAGCAATCCTCTTAGGCGAGCATATAACAAAGTGTTCTGTTTATTTTGCTACGCGTTTCTCGGCTCTCCTGGCCGTTTCATCAGGCATAATTTTTAAACATTAAAACCGGCTGCAGAGAAAAAAATTCAGAAATTTCTATGGAAGTGGTCCCCTGTTATATTATCTTATCCTATCCCGTTGCAAAGGTCAATTCTTTCCCCCTTCCTATCATCTGCAAGCTTTGCGGAATTGACATTGTTGAATGTTTTTCCGCACAGCTGGTTGGAGCGGTTCGGTGGGGAATGTCGGGCGGGGGCCGTGTAGTGGAGGTGGGGGGAGGTTGTGGGGGGGGAGGGGGGGAGAGAGAATTTTTTTTGTTTTTTTTGTTTTGTTTTGTTTTGTTTCATTTTGCTTTGTTTTGTTTTGCTTTGTTTTGTTTTTGTTATATTTGTTCGAATTCTAAGTAGAGAATGTAGGGACGAAGTGGGAGCAGCGTCTCCCTTAAATCATTGTCGATATGGGAGCTGTGTCTCCACCAAATATTTTTTTGCTTTGTGGAATATATGCTTATTTTGTGGTTTCATTTCTCTGATTTTGTTATAGGTGCGATAAAATCACTGTGCCTCTACAATTTGTTGGTATTATGGGAGCTGCGTCTCCAAAAAAAAGTTTTTTTTGTGGCTATTGTTATCTGTTGAAAAAACTGATAAATAAACAAATTTATAAAAAAAAAAAAAAAAAAAAAAACGGCTTATATTGCCGCTCACTACTTGTGTTTGGAATATTTACATCTCCAAATAGCAGTTTGGAAAGTATCAAACTCACTAGGACTAGTGGTCAAGGGACATAAATGCACATTACTTAGGCTTAGAAAATGCAGGTCAGAATACAAAGGCCTCTAGTACGGCATGGATGGCACCTCCCCACCTTTAATGACACAGTCAGATAGTTCACAAGCTATTGCAAGTCACAGGGTAGCAATTCAGCATTATATATATTGTTTAGGGCATTTGCATTTGAAAACAAAGACACCAAAGAAAATGCAAGAGGGACGTTATGTCAATGTCCTAAAGTTAAAGGTTGAATTGCATAGACAGAAAGAGAGGAGTGAGGATGGCACTGACCCTAAGCGCATGAAACTCCCTGACACTTTTCATGAGTGGCAGAGATGTTTATGGGTGTTTGCCTTTTGTTATATCCAAAAATACCCTAGTCAGGCTTTAGAGATACTCATATATATTTATACAATCCATTGGATTCATAGAATGTTTAGGAAAGGTACAAGTATGATGCTGAGTATAGACGCAAGATATAAGGAAATTTTTGCTCACATTCAGGGCCACTGACATATAACTGTTGTCTAAACAAGGTCAGGAGAGATTGCCTTCATCTCCATGGGGTCATAAAGCAGTTCGAGAACATCCTCTGTCTTTTAATAGGAATAAATGGAGAGAATACTGGTAATTTCAGGACAAGCAGTGTGAAAAGGGGAATGGATGTTCCTTTCATCACATGTGATAGAACTTTGGAGGACAACACACAGGGTCTGACAGTGCAAAATGCAGCGCTCAGATAAGCACCTCACTAAAATTACATCTGGGATTAAGGGCACACCTCTGAGAGTGGACACCCTTGAACTCTAGTTAATTAGACACCCTGATCACCAGGCACCTCAGTTAATGATGTCTGGTCTGAGGGAGGGTTTTTGTCCTCGTCTCCTGCAATTTTGGGAGACACAGAAGTTACAGAAACCTTAAATCGCCTTATCAGTTCCTTAAGGTATAAAGAGGTGAACCTGGGTAGGACATTAGACACATTTGAAAATGCTCCATTCCCAAAAAGGATCATATCCTTATAAGGGCTTGTCCCCAAAAAAGAACTAGGCAAGCTTTGACTTATTCAGCAACTCTTGTACCAGAGAGAACGATACATTCAGTGAACGATACCATAGATCCGATTAAGATTGGTCCATTACCAGCTTTTGAAGCTGCATTGGACATGATGGAGGTAAAGGGTTACTTTTAGCAAAACTTTATATAGTATAGGCATTCTGGCTCTTGTCTTTACACCCGTCTTCATTTCACTTGATGGGATGTAAATTCCAGAGTTCTTATTATGTGGACTACTGTTTGCCCGTGCAATATCCTTTCCTTCATAGGGAAGTTGTGGATTCAGTAGGGTATGACATCATGCCACATTACCCAGATGATTTCCTCATAGTTGGTTTTCCAAGAACAGATTAATGTCATAGAGTTATGAATGTTATGAGATCATTGATGACCAAATTTGGTATCCTTTTAGTGAAATACAAAACTCAGGGTCCTTGTACCTGTCTAATTTCCATGGTTATTAATATTGATACTCAAGAAATGTTGTGTCGCTTGCCTGAAGAAAAAAAAAAAAGAATTGCATGCTACAAGCAGTTTGGATGACTGATATAGAGGTAGAGTACAAGTGAAGCGCTATTTAGCATTTTCTCTCTCTTGCAAACACTTTAGGATGTAAACGTTTAACACAACTTATTAGCGTGTGTATTACAAGTTGAAAATAAATTGTTTGCGCAAGAGCGAAACCCAATGCATGCTAAGTGCAGGACTTTGGATACTGCAACTGAATAACTTCGTCTCCCCATTGGCTCCAATGGTGCACACTTTAAAACAATAAACTAACACAAGCTAACTCAACAACGCGTTAGACCAGGGGTGGGCAATTACTGGCCCTCCAGGTGTTATGGACTACATCTCCCATGATGCTTTACCTGCATTATGGCTAAAAGAGCATTATGGGAAATGTAGTCTATAACATCTGGAGGGCCGATAGTTGCCCACCCCTGCATTAGACCTACATTGTAAATACATATTTCTATATGTATCTGTATATGCATATACCATACCTGTATATCTATTCATATATATATATATATATATATATATATATATACATATACATATAGGTATAGATATCTATTTTACATTAACATTATCATATACTGTATATATATATATATATATATAGAGAAATATATATTTAATAATGAAAATTTTAAAAAAATCTATATGAAGAACATAGGAATGTAAAATATGCGTATCACAACACGTTTCGTGCTGTGTTGGGTTAGCGCCCATGAAGAATTGCTAACCTTAATGCGCATTCTTGAAATATTAAATATTTTAAACAATAATAATTATTAAAAATTATCATAGATACTGTAAAAAATCGAAATACTCTATAGAATATATATATATATATATATATATATATATATATTGCCCTGGTTGTTATCCCACGTCCCTTTAATGTTTTTTCAGTATACTGGTATGCATTTCTTTCTCTGCATTTCATGACCTGGTTGTTATCCCACGTCCCTTTAATGTTTTTTCAATATACTGGTATGCATTTCTTTCTCTGCATTTCATGCCCTGGTTGTTATGCATTTCCTCTGATGTCTGAATTTATGACTTTTTCTGTATAATTGTTATCAGCTCCATTGTATAATTTCTGTGTGCATCCCCCAGCCATTTGCTCACCCCCTCATCTAATTTATAAGTGTGTAACTCCAGTCTTCCAAACTAGTCTACTTGTAATACAGCTGCCTTGAATCAAATCATTCCAACCCTAATTTTACAACTATATACAGCTGAGAGCTGGCTCTGAGGCCTTGGCTCTGAAATTCAAAGTGGCTCTGAATTATAAGTGGCCGAGTTAAGAAAAGGAGTTTAGAAACTGGAGGGGAAACTGCAGACCCCACTAACAGGTAATCCTTACTAACTGTACACCTGCACAATGCTCTCTATGTCTTTTCTGATCTTTCTGTCTTCCATCTTCCTAAAACTCACTGCATGCCCTTATAACATCAATAATCCCCACACTATCCTTATCTCTCCCTCCCTCCTCTCATCCCCTATGCTGTCCTTTCATGAACTACTCTGTTTCCTTAGCAATACTTCCCCATCTTACTCTCCTGTGTCTAGTCATACCCGCTCCTACAAGTCTCACTCTCACCTTCTGTCACTCTCACTGCTACTACTGCTTGCTTCTGGTGACATCTCTCCTAACCCTGGCCCTGCAGCAATCACCACACTCATGCACTCTCACTCAGTCCCCCACAATACAAACTCAAGGTCACGCGATCCCAACAATCTCATCTCCATTAACCCACAGCGCTTATCCCCTCTCTTTTCTTGTGCCCTCTGGAATGCACGCTCTGTCTGTAACAAACTTACAACTGTTCACGACCTGTTTGTTTCTAACGCTTTCAGTCTTCTAGCAATTACTGAAACCTGGCTTTCTTCCTCTGACACTGCTTCCATTGCTGCTCTAACGCACGGCGGTCTCCACTTTAGCCACACACCTAGGCCAGGTGAGAGACATGGTGGCGGTGTTGGAATCTTACTGCCCCCTTCCTGCTCCTATCAGCACCTCCATCCTCATCCATCTCTCTCCTTCACCTCCTTTGAAGTCCATTGCATCTGCATTTTCTCCCCCCTCTCCCTCAAGGTGGCAGTTATCTATCGCCCCCCTGGACCAACCTCCCAATTCCTCGACAACTTTGCTGCCTGGCTTTCTCACTTTCTCTCTACAAATATACCTGCTCTAATCTTAGGGGACTTCAACATCCCCATTGATAACCCATCTACCCCTGCTGCCTCTAAACTTCTCTCACTCACAAACTCCTTTAGTCTTTCACAATCCACCCTATTCCCTACTCACCGTGACTGACACTCTCTTGATCTGGTATTCTCCTACCTCTGCTCCCCTTCTGATGTCACCTGTCACCCATTTCCCATCTCAGACCACCATCTGCTCACCTATAATTTCAATGTACAGGCTAAACCTATTTCTACCCCCCGCCTCCGCACCTGTAGAAATCTGCACACTGTGGATCCTCTCCAACTTTCTAACCTTATTCAAAAACGCCTTCCCCACACTTCCAAGTTATCCTGCCCTGACCTTGCTACAAACCACTATAACAATACTCTATCCTCTGCACTCGACACCCTTGCTCCTCCACAAATACGCAAAACCCCACGTCGTCAGCTCCAGCCCTGGCACTCTCAGCAAACACGCTATCTACAAAAATGCTCCCGTGCTGCTGAACGTGCCTGGAGGAAATCCCGCTCTAAACACGATTTCCTACACTATAAGTTCATTCTTTATTCTTACTCCTCTGATCTTCACTTAGCCTAGCAAAACTACTTCTCTTCTCTCATATCTTCTCACTCCTCAAACCCTAAACGTCTCTTCTCCACTTTCAACACTCTCCTCTATCCCCCTGCAACACCCCCCTCATCTGACTTTAGTGCTCAAGACCTGGCAGATTACTTTTTCAACAAAACACTTACCATCAGAAGCAACATCCCACCACAAGACTGCAACCTTTCATCTCCGCCCCCGGTCACCCCCTCTAACACTCTCAGTACCTTCCCCCCAACCACTGAGAATGAAGTGAGTTCCCTAATATCTTCCTCACACCTCACTACATGCCCCCTTGACCCTATCCCTTCACATCTAATACCCTCTCTGTCCTCTACCCTCACCCCAGCTCTTACTCACATATTCAACCGATCCCTTACTACTGGTTCATTTCCATCATCCTTCAAACATGCAAAGGTCACCCCCATCCTCAAAAAACCCTCCCTCAACCCCAATACTCCTGCAAACTACCGCCCCATATCACTAATTCCGCTAGCTTCTAAAGTCCTGGAAAAACTAGTTTTCAATCGCCTAACACACTTCCTATCCTCCAACTCATTGCTTGACCCCCTGCAATCTGGCTTCCGTCCCCAACACTCAACTGAGACTGCCCTCACCAAGGTTACTAACGATCTTCTTTCTGCTAAAAACAATGGCCTCTATTCTATACTTATCTTACTTGACCTGCCTGCTGCCTTTGACACTGTTGACCATCCCCTCCTCCTACGGACTCTCAGCTCCCTTGGACTTTGTGACATTGCCCTTTCCTGGATCCACTCTTATCTCTCTAATAGGTCCTTTTCTGTCTCATTTGCTGGTGACTCATCCTCTCCACTGCCTCTGTCTGTTGGAGTACCTCAAGGCTCTGTTCTAGGCCCCCTACTCTTCTCTATTTATACTTCCTCACTGGGTAAACTTATTAGTAGCTATGGCTTCAACTATCACCTCTATGCTGATGATACTCAGATCTACCTATCCACCCCTGCACTCTCTCCTTCTGTCCTTTCCCACATCAGTGGCTGCTTATCTGGCATTTCTTCCTGGATGGCCTCTCACCACCTAAAAATCAACATGTCCAAGACTGAGCTTCTTCTAATCCCCCCAACTAATTCTACTCCAGTTTCTAACTTTACTATCACTGTCGGTGACACCACTATCTCCCCATCACCCCAAGTCCGCTGCCTTGGAGTTACACTCGACTCCAATCTGTCCTTCATACCCCACATCCAATCGCTCTCTTCATCCTGTCACAACCACTTACGCAATATCTCCAAAATTCGTCCTTTTCTGAGTGCTGAAACTACTAAACAGCTAATCCATTCCCTAGTAATTTCCCGGCTTGACTACTGTAACAACCTACTAACTGGCCTTCCTCTCTCCTGCCTCTCCCCCCTTTAATCCATCCTAAATGCCTCTGCTAGGCTAATCCACCTCTCCCGACGCTTTGTATCTGCCGCACCCCTCTGTGAGTCCCTTCACTGGCTCCCCATTCACAACAGAATTAAATTCAAAATTCTCACTTTGACCTACAAAGCCCTTACCAATGCAGCCCCCCCATACCTGTCCTCACTCATCAACAAATATACTCCAGCCCGTCCCCTAAGATCCAACAACGATCTACTCCTTGCCTCTTCTACCATCACCTCCTCTCATGCTAGATTACAGGACTTCTCTCATGCGGCACTAACCCTCTGGAACGCACTTCCTCGTGCTGTCAGACTTTCCCCCAACCTCTCCTCCTTTAAACGCTCCCTAAAGACCTTCTTGTTCAGGGAAGCCTATAACCAAATCAGTAACTAATGAATTCCACTTGCCTAATAGTTGCCCTCATCTAACTTCACACTAACATCATTCCCACCTTTGCAGTCCCCACCTCCTGTTTCTCACCCTCCTACCCATTTAGATTGTAAGTTCCCACGGGAACAGGGCTCCCAATTCCTCCTGTATTTGTTTGTTAAATTTTGTCTGGTGTCTCATATTGTACTATCCTTTTATCTTTGTTACCTATGAACAGCGCTGCGGAATCTGTTGGCGCTTTATAAATAAAGAATAATAATAATATATATATATATATATATATATATATACATATATATATATATATATATATATATATATATATATATATATATATATATATATAGGAACATGAAGAGAAACAGCACACACCATCCAGTAAACACCCTGGTGCTCTGCTATGTAATGTATACAGTCAATCTCAAGAAACCTCACGCTTAGCAACTGCGTCTAGAGGTCCTCAAAGCAGGCAATTCAAGCAGGGAATTTGTGTTCAAATAAGCTTTTATTACACAAATGGTTAGCCTAGTCCAAACGTTTAGGCTCCCACTGGAGCCTTTTTTAATGAAGGCTGTGCAGTCATAAAAAAACAATACAAATCACATTACTTATATACCATAAATAATACCAGCCCTCACAGCGACTACAGGGGAACAGCATCAAACATCCGGTCTCCATGCGGTAAACCTCCACAGTGGCGTCGGCACAGGCGTGTGACGTCATCAGCCCACAACATTGGCTTGTAGCAGCAACGTAACTGTTACCAGGGAGACAGCATAAACAAACTGCATCACCATAACAGCAGCACGAAGATCGGATGCCCGAGTGCAATCAAGTAATCACAGTGACAGTTTCACCATCTAAACATATAATAAAATTATGTACAACGTTATTCAATACACAACAAGTAAATGACAATACCGCTACCATCTATACACTCAGGTATCAAAGTGGCGGTACTACACAACTGTGTGCACCTTTTAATAGACCAAAGGTACTCAGACAACTTGGGCTATAATAGATCATGGCAGTATATACAAAACCACTTATAAACCCCTACAGAATACAAGATAAGCAAACATAAATAGTGCAACAGTGTGAACACAATCTATGTTGCAATATAAGCACATTCTATGTTAATGATCTTATTCTATATATAACCTTAATTTTAAAGCCTAAATGCATCATATCTCAGGGAGAAGGTAGAAACAACACGGATTGAAACCATCATGGACATCATTTACGGTAACAGCAAGCAAAGTCTATGTTTGCATTCAGTCCCTTGGGGTATACTGTGTCAAGTGTAAAAATCCATCTTGACTCTTGTCGCAATAGAGCCAGTCCTCTGTCCCCTCCTCTCTTGGGATTGGGACATGATCAATTAGTATTGCTCTCAACATTGGGATTGAATGACCTGCTTGTAGGAAGTGTCTGGCCACAGGCTGGTCTGACCGACCCTTATCCAATGCCTGTCGTATCGCAGATTTATGATTAGCAAGCCTTTCGCGGAAAGAGGTCACCGTCTTACCCACATAGTAAAATGAGCACGGACAGATGATGATATATATCACGAAATCAGATGTACATGAAAGTCTGTATCTGATGTTATACCTCTTGTTCATATGAGGATGATTGAACATATTCCCAGTCAGCAGGTTATTACATGTAACACAGCTCCCACACCGGAAGTAGCCTTGTTTACCCTTACCCATTTGTTTTTCATAACAATGAGTGGGATTATTGATCACCAACATATCCTGTAGATTACTTGCCCTTCTATACACCAACCTCGGTGGTGGAGACTGGTAGAAGGGGAGACTCTTGTCTTCTGAGATCACCCTCCAATTTTTCTTAATTGTAGAGGCTAGAGCCTGTGTGCCAGGTGTATAAGTCGTGATAAAGTTCAATCGTCTGTCAGCTTTATTAGTATGTCTCCGTATGGTGAGATTTTCCTGTGTCCATTCCATTCGTATTACAGTCCTCTTCCCTCCCAGGTTAGTGTCATCATTTCGTGTGTGCCTATTTTGCCTGTTTTAAAGTAGTGATATCGTTCTAGTCTGAGTAGTTCTCCTACTCTGTTTCTCCATTCCTGCAAAGTTGGGACTTGTGTTTTCTTCCAGTGGGTAGGTATTAGACCCTTTGCTCCGTTTAACATCAATAAAAGGAGCAGGTATTTGCCTTCCCCTACCAATTTGGGCAGCCCGTGGTATATCAGGTATGAGGTTTGTGGTGGAATTATGACTCCTAGTTTTTTACTCATTTCTCCTAGTACCTCCTCCCAGTAAGGTCGTATATGTGGGCATTCCCACCAGATATGCAAGAGTGAACCCCCCACCCCACATCCCCTCCAGCATCCCCCTTCTACGTGTGGGTAGATTTTATGAAGTCGTTGAGGTGTCATGTACCATCTGCTTAACAGTTTGTAATGTGTTTATTGTATTTTCATTGAGACTGAGGCCTTTTTAGCCTTCTCAAAGATTTTAATCCAGTCCTTCGCTTCTATTTCTTGACCCAGGTCAGTCTGCCATGCTGTAGTGTAGGATGGTAGAATAATTCCCCCCTTTGTCAATAGGGCTTTGTATATCTGTGAGATTAGATGTGTCGGGGTTTGTGTCATAGTGCATAGCGTCTCGTAAAATGTTCTTTGTCTGGACAGGGCTGTTTTGTCTTTGTGCGTTTCTATGTAGTGTTGCATTTGAGCTACTCTGAACCACGACTCAAAGATCTCGGGTACCCATTCTGATAGTTCGGCCTGTGTTATAAGCTTTCCCTGTTGCAAGATGTTGGTTATAGAGGTGTCTGCTAGAGTGTGAAATTCGCCCGATGCGTGTGGCCTATATTCCATACCCAGGTCTGGGTTTTCTCTGATTGGGTTGTTCGGTGAATGGAATGTGGATATGTGTGGTTCTTTAATGATTATCTTGTTCCACTCCTCAAACACTTCCCGTATCAGAGGGTATTGTGTTATGTTAGGCGGCCTGTTCCTGGCTGAGATCCAGGCCAGCTCCCCTACGTTTCCAAGTCGCAAAATGTCATTATCGATTTGAACCCATGCTTTGTTATGCATGTTTTGACCCCATTCTACCAGCTTCTGCAAAGAGACAGCTCTCTGATAATCCTTCAGTAAAGGCACGCCGAGGCCTCCATCTTTTCTAGGTGGATAAGTGGTGTGTTTTCTGATTCTCGGTTTAATGCCATTCCATATATAAGTTTCTATTGCTTTTTGAATCTGTTGGACATATGGTGTCGCTGGTGAGATTGGTATAGTCTGCATTACATACAACACCCTCAGAAAGATATTCATCTTAACCACCCCAATTCGTCCCATCCATGAGATGGTCTTATTTTTCCAGTTAGTTAAGTCTTTTATTATCTCGTCCCTAATGTTTTTGTAATTGATTTCTATTGTTTCCTTTATATCAGTAGTGATTTGGATCCCCAAATATTTTATGGAGTGTTGTGCTAACTTGATCGGGCAGTTACCTTGAAGAACATTGATGAGCTCAGGTCGCTCATTGACTACCAAGATTTCAGACTTTTGTAGGTTTAGTAAGAAGTTTGACATTTTTCCGAATGTCGAGAATTCCTTCATGGCCTCATTCAGAGAGTCCGGTGAATCTGAGATAGACAACAGCACATTGTCGGCATACATTGAGAGTTTTTGTTCTTTGCCACCTATTGAGAACCCTCTGATAGCGGGGTTATTCCTGATTTTGCTCGCCAGCACCTCGATTGTAAGCGCAAACAGGATCGACAGAGGGCAGCCCTGTCTGGTGCCGTTGTTGATTTTGAATGAGTTAGATAGCATACCATTTACTCTGACTCTCGCGTTTGGAGAAGAGTAGAGGGACATGATCATATTTATGATTTTGGTTCCAAAGCCAAACCTTCGCAACACAAGTTTCATAAACGACCATCTCACCCGGTCAAATGCTTTCTCAGCATCTGTGGTGACCAGGGAGAGTGGTGTCCCGTGCACCTGGGCATGTGTGATCATCTGCAGTACTTTTAGGGTGTTATCCCTTGTCTCGCGAGCAGGGACAAATCCCACTTGATCGGTAGAAACCAAGCCCGGCAACAGCCTATTAATTCTGTTGGCCAGAACCTTCGCCAGGATCTTAACATCAGAATTAAAGAGGGATATTGGTCTAAAGTTTCCCGGTGTATCATGCTGCTTCCCAGGCTTGGGGATTACAGTGATGTAAGCCTCCAACATGGAGCTTGGGAGATCAGGGGCTTGGGGCAGGGCATTAAACAGGCTTGCCAGTATTGGTGCCAGTGAGTCAGCGTAAGTTTTATAATATTTAAGTCCAAAGCCATCAGGCCCAGGACTTTTCCCTGAGGGGAGGTCTTTAATCACCTTTTTGATTTCCATAACTGAAATTGGGGCATCTAATGCTTCCCTATCTTCGTCTGTAAGCTTGGGAAGGTCAGTTCCCTCTAGGTAGTCTAGAAAATCTTCCTCCACCTGCAACGGGGGTGAATGTCCCCGTGCGCCTTGATCTGTGTTTGCAATGTTGTATAATGTTTCATAGTATGCTCTAAAGGTATCTGCGATGGAATCCGCATCTAGTCTTGTCTCCCCCCCTCTATTTATTATGTGATGCACATATGCCTTAAGTTCTTCTTCGCAACTGCCCTGGCCAGCAGTTTCCCTGCTTTGTCGCCATGTTCGAAGTATAATTGTCTCATCATCAACACCTTTTTTTGGTAATCTTCTTGCAAGTATTGCAAGAGATTTCCCCTTGCTGCTACCAAAATCTCCGTTTTGGCTGCATTGTTGGGCTGTAGTTTGTGATGCCGCTCCGCCTGCGCTACTTAAAATAGTAATGTATGGTAGCTCTCTCTTTTTATTTTATTTAGAGCAGATCTCCTTTTGATTAGAAGACCTCTAATAGTGCATTTGTGCGCCTCCCATACTGTGGTGTTCCCTATGTGTCCATCCTCGTTTAATTGGAAGAAAGTTGTTATTTCTTTATGGATATCCATCTTGAAGACAGGATCATCCAGTAAGGTGTCGTATGGTGTGACTGGGACATTGGGCCAGAGTATTGAGCAACTGACCGGGGCATGGTCTGACCATGTGATCGTGTTAATATTACTGCTTTGAGTTATTGTGAGTCCAATGGTGTCTGTGTATAGGTAGTCTATTCTGGAGTACTTCCTATGTGGGTGTGAATAAAATGTATAATTTTTTCCCCTCGGGTGGTGCACTCGCCATATATCATGTACCTTCAGTTCTGTCAACATTGTCACCATACATTTGAGAGTCCTACTGGGGACGCTGGAGATGCCATCTGATGTATCTAGAGCAGGGTCCACTGGTGCATTGAAGTCCCCTCCTAGGTATAGCATACCTATTCTTATTTCTAGGATTTGTGTTGTGATTGGTTTGGGCAGTAAACATTAGCTAGTGTGATAGGCCTGCCGTAGAGAGATCCAGTCACAATTATGTTTCTACCTTCTGGGTCTTTAGGTATTTGTGTTAGTTGGAAAGGTAGCTTTGCATGTAAAATTATTCCTACCCCGTTTTTCTTTTTTGGGCCTAACGCAAAGAATGCAGTTGGGTAGTGGCAGCTACTCCACCTAGGCTCGTGTGTTACTGCAAAATGCGTTTCTTGTAGATATATAATGTCCCCACCCATCCTTTGCAGGTCTCTTTGTGCTATAGATCATTTATTGGGACTGTTTAGGCCCTTAACATTTATGGAGATCAGCTCTATAGGGTGAGTTCGGGGGTGCCCGTTTGGGTTGTGCCTGGGTGAATTGAGGATTTTTATGTAGGGAAGGAGGAGGGGAGAGTGGGAAAGAAGAAGAGGAGAAAAAAAAAAAAGGGGGGGGGGAGAAGTTGAAGTGGGTAAGCGGGTGTTAGAAATTAGTGATGAGGTGAGAAAAAGCGAAAGAGTTAGCAGATGAGGGTGAGGGCGGATGCCCTGAAAGAGGTGTGAAAGGAGTTGAGATAGAAGAGGAGTAGAGAGTTAGTTATTCAGATAGGCAGTGAAACAGAGTTACAAACTGGGGGTAGTTGTCCCCTTGTTCTCAATTGGAGTATAAACTTATAACACATTCTTTGTAAATCAACGTTTTCCATGTAAAACATTATAAACATAACTTCATGTTCTATTTGATGTGCAGAGGGTGTCTGTTGTCCCTGTTTCAGAGGGCTGAATGTTAAGATGTCTGTATACATCCAATGTCTGTCAGTGTGTGACAGTGCTGGGGGGAGTCTTCCCTTATATTAAGAGTGTCTCTTGTAGTTTTAGGCGGGTGTCGTGTTCTTTCAGCACGTAAACTAATGTCGTGTTTTACTATTCTATGTATGGGGTCGTGCGTGTGGAGGTTTATGTCCTCTCTCTGCCATGTCCTATGAGGTGTTGGCTATTCATATATTCCCTGGTAAGCGCTGATAAAAGTGTGTGTGGAGTTGAGTTGTAAATACACGTTAGTCTCGGCTACTGGTTAGTGGACTCAGGTGTGTACTGCTCGAGTGTTATAGTACTAAGTTCTACACATGGTGTCAGTCACAGTACTTAAGGTTATTACATAATTGCAAGTGTGAAACTTTAGTGAGCCAGTTAGAAGTCTACAATAGCATACATACCCAGCACTGTCATATCTTAGATTAGATGTTCATTTTACAACAGTATTCATCTTAGACCTATACATATGAATCTTTGAAAGCATACGACCTGTGTAAGTATCTAGGACCTCCACTCAGGTTTCCCCAAGGAGCGTCCAAAATGTCCCACTGCACAGTGATAGATGGAATTGTATAGTCCAGACTTGTTGTTGTCCCATCAGGCTAGTGGCTGCTGGTTTACTCTTTGGTTGTGTCCGGGAGAGCCCCGCGGGGCCTCATCTGCATCCTGTGGTGGGCGTATGTTGATGCCCAGAGCTTGGCTGAAGTTTGGCAAATCTTCAATTGACTTCAGGACATGAGTGGTGTTGTTTTTTGTGACAATCAAACATGTTGGGAAACCCCATCTGTATTGCAGTCTTTTTTCCTTGAGGACCGCTGTGACATATCTTAGGTCTCTCCATTTCTGAAGTGTCGCAGGGCATAGATCAGAATATACTTGAATCTCTGCACCTCTGAAGTCTAGAGGGTGCTGTGTTCTAGCTAGTCGCAGGATTTCTTCCTTGTCTTTAAAGGACAGGAGTTTCATTATGACATCTCTGGGTGGTGCCCTGTGTGGTGGCTTAGGGCGTAGAGCTCTATGAGCTCTTTCTATCGGTGTTTCTGGTGCAGCATCATTATGTTTGAGGTGTTTGATAAAATCTTGTATATAAGATTGTAGTGCAGGAGGGTCAACTGCTTCAGGTATTCCCCGCAATCTGAGATTGTTCCTCCTACTTCTATTCTCTAAATCTTCTATGCAGTTCATGAGTGTTTGGACTGTACCCTCTTGTGCTTGCATTTGACTGGTCTGATGCTGTAAGTCAGAGCTTAGGGATTCTTGCCTTTCCTCTATCAGTGTGACACGGTGGTCCACCACCATGATGTCCCTTTTCAGCTCCCCAAACATAGTCTTGAAGTCTTGCATCGCCTCCCTAATGTCTTCTTTTGAGGATAAATGTTTTATGTCTTCTCTTGTTAGATAATCTTGTGTCCTGTTATGTGG
Organism: Bombina bombina; assembly: GCF_027579735.1. Taxonomy (NCBI): domain Eukaryota; kingdom Metazoa; phylum Chordata; class Amphibia; order Anura; family Bombinatoridae; genus Bombina; species Bombina bombina. The sequence continues at coordinate 378,928,470 of NC_069501.1, forward strand.
GCCAGGATCGTGTACCTGCACTGATGTTGTTTGTGTGGGAGTGCTGCGTTCTGTTTCTGTGGTGGTCATAGCTACTTCGGCTGGTATTAGATAGTTATCCAGCGCTGTGGATTGTGTGGCCCTGAGTGGCTTATTATTTCTCTTAGTGGCCATGACTGGTAGTGGTTAGTTGCGCAATGCGCCTTTATTTCGCCCTCTAATGGTTGCAGGGTTGCCCCTAGGTCTGTCAGGGAGCGCGAGCTTCTCTAATGTTTGGTCTTTATTAATGTTAAATTTTTCTCACCCCTTATGGGTAGGCCTTGCTTGCAGCTAGTGCCCCCTTTTTAACTAGTTCCTGGTTAGGTAGTACACTTCTCTGGGGAGCTGTTCAGGTCTTTATGTATAGTGTGCTTATATGGGACTAAGGCATATAAGTTGCAGTTCGTGAGCCTTCTGCAGCATCCAGACACCTTTGCTCAGACTATCGTTATGGGGGTTTTAGTTATGTGACACCCAGGCCCTCGCACTGAGTTGTTGGCCTTCTTTCTGTTTGGTGTACGTTCACCTGTTGTGCTCTGTTTGGTGCCAGTATCAGTGTGGATTGAGTCCCTGCTCCCTATATTTGGCCGGTCTGTTTATAGGGCTTTTTAATGTGTGCTGTGCCAGCCCTCTATTTTAACCGTTTGTGGGACTTTCGTTGGTTAATGGTTCACAGTCTGTAGTAATTTGTGCTCCCTGGTCACGGAGCTTATTGGGATGTAGGTCTTATATAAATATTAAAAGTCCGTCTGGGCAGAGGTCTGCTTAACTTTGCTGCTTGTGTGTGCTTTCACTGCCAGCTCTGGTCCTACAGGCCTCCGTCCCACCGCGTGGCCCAGATTCCTGCGCGGCCTAATCAGACCGCACCGGTGCTCCGGGTCTCAGTGTCCCCTGTGTTGCGCACAACTGCTGATTGACAGTCCGGTCGGACCAGAGTGCAAGGTAGGCTCTCTCTCCTTCTCCGTCTCGTGACTGTGTTAGGCCGCTTGATCACTGGCCCGTCTTTCCCGCCAGAGGCTCTCCTTCAATAGTCACTGCCATCCGTGTAGCGTTACACACCTGTATTGGGCTCGACCGGGTCTGTAATTTTGCCTAAGCTGTTCCTTGACAGCTCCTGCCGCTATACAAGGTGTCTGCTGGGTTTTTTAAAACTAAGGAAGTGCGTTGATTTTCATTGAGAACTAAGGGGACTACAGAGCTCTGGGATTAAGCAGCCATTCTGGTCCGTGGCTAGGCTCCGCCCCCCATCCCTGTGCTTTTTTACATTGTTCAGTGATTAAATCCAAAGGATATCCCCATTGTAGGAAACGTGAAGCCATTTCCGTTAGTTGACTTGTCTTGTGATAGTTTTCCGTGTTATTACGCACGACCCACAGGAGCTGCGAGGAGCAGACCCCATCACGTTGGAATTTTGGATGATAACTATTGTAATGTAAGATCGAGTTTTTGTCAATGCTCTTTTTAAATAAAGTAGTGTGTAATGCATAGCTATCATCTACCTTGGTTTTGTAGATTTCCAAATCTAAATATATATATATATATATATATATATATATTACAGTATCTATGATAATTTTAGCAATTATTATTAATATATTATTAATATATATATTATGCCTGAGGAAACGGCTCATACTGAGCCGAGAAACTGGTTGCATTTCTAATTTTAAAGATTGCAATTGCTTTTTAAATAATTGTTGTTTTTACACAATAAAAGAGTTTGTATTTTTATAGAACTCGAAACAAATTATTTTTTAAGTCCTTACAGTGTATCTCAAGTCTGATACCTTTTTCCAAGAAGCTCTTTACACGGCACAGAGACACTGAGAGAGAAAGGATTAAAAGTACAGTCTACTCCAGAATTGTTATTGTTTAAAAAGATATATAATCCATTTATTACCCATTCCCCAGGCTTACATAATCAGCACAGTTATATTAATATACTTTTTTTTAAAAACATTTTTATGCAAGAATTGTAATCTAGCCCATATCTGGGAAAGTTACCTTAAAAGAACTACAATTTTTACTTGGTCTGTTGATCCTTGCATTTAGGGTTATCCCTATGGATAGGTTTGGAGATTAGAGGGACCATTGAAGAAAACCCAAACTACCTTGCATATCATCATTCTCTCTTCTGACATGTTGGAGGACGTAGGAATAGGAGGGGGGGGGAAGATTCTTCATTATCTTGACATATGCTTATGGTGTTCAGATGCTATAGCGGGTAAACTTTATATCTATCCACAGATGCTGTGGGTTCTCATTGTTATGGAGCACAGACCTTGGCTGTCTTATTGATCGCAAAATGGCCGTACTAAGAATTTGACCTTGCTAGAACTCAGTTCAGTGACATTCTTGTGTGATCTGAGTGTTGTGCATTCTGTTAATAAATGATCTGCTTCCTTTCCTGTCTAGAATTCAACATCTACTTTGTACCAAGGCATGTACCTGGTGTGAATAATAAGCTTGCAGATGCACTGTCTCATTTCAGTTGTCCTTTATTTAGGAAATTAGCTTGAATTCTACAGCTGAGGACCTTATCTGCCCATCTTTCCTTTGACAGCTGCCAAATCTAGGACTTCACTGTTTCCTTAGTAAGAGCTTCTCTCGCTAACAATACCTTGAAGTTGTACATTAAACATTGGAGGGAGTGGGAGTCCTTCTGTAGCTAACCAGGAGTGTCAGTTGCAACAGCATCACTGGTAACAATTCTGACATGGTTATCCCAGCTGAGCGAGAGATCATTGAGCAGAGGAGCAATACAAATGTGTTTAGCAGCCTTATAATTTTTCTGCAAACTTTTACAGTTCCACAATCAAAGATGATGCTCTGATAGACACTTATACGTTCAACCAGTTGGCTGGGCCTGGCAGTATAGCCAGCTGCCTGGTTTTCCTCCCAATAAAGTATCTATCAGATGGTTGTGTCGGTGGGGGATGCGTTGCAGGATGCTGCTCTTCATTTAGTGCAGGCTCATTGGAGTTGGGGTAAACCCACCATAAATGTTTTACACTTGGGAGGTAATGATTTTGGCTCTCTCCCAGGTGTTGTATTTTATAAAAATAATCATATCTGACATTGGCTTGTTACGGAATTGGGAACCAGGGATGGCAAAAGGGTGGTCTTACATAATTGCAAGCTAAATTTGAGGTATATGGGTTATGTTGGGGTTGCCGATAGGGTACAGAAAAAGAAATTAACAGAGTTGTTGGAAAAGCAATGACTTGTGCAGGAAGTTTCATAGTTTGCCATGAAAATATCACAAAAAAACATTTATACAGACCAGATGGTATTCATCTTGCAGAATGGCTATTTCTTTGCAATTACCATTCTAAATTACCCTCCTTTTACTTATTGATATTAACATCAAGAGTTCCTCTGGGCAGGAGTTTACGGCCTATTCCATTGTAACAGAGAGGCTGGGCGTAGTAAAGGCCAGGTTGACAAAAGGGGGGGGGGTGCAGAATGCTTCATGTACTTAACAAAGTGCCCCTCTTTTAGAGTAAAGGTCTTGCAACTCCTGATAGCATCATGGCCTCTGTCTTGGACAGAGTGTCTTCCGTTGCAGCTACATGGTCATTGAAGTTATAGTAACTCACTTTCCCTCCATCCTGTACTTGGCCTTTCCTTCTACTTTTGTCTATGAGTCTGTGTTATTTATTTTATCAGTTATTTTCATGGTTATAACAATACTCTGGGAGCTACTAACTAAGCCTTTAAACCATTATGAATCTTTTTATTCAATAGTATAAAGACAGGTATCCTGGTGCTATGTGAGTGAAGTGGTTAAATGAAGAGAATCTTTTTGAAACATATTTTTCTTGCTCTTCCAACATCATTATTCACATAAGTGAGCCTTAGTAAGCAAAATATGGTAGAATTCAAAGGGGCGTAATGCTAACTAAGCTAACTACTGGTCTATAGTTGCACAGTCCATCACAAATGAAAAAAGCATGCACAAATCATATGAGTTTCTATAAAAAACCTTAAATAAAGACATACAGTATATTCAAATTGCTATTATCTATCTGCTTCTGAAATATATACGTAAAGGGATATGAAACCCAAACATTTTCTTATGTGATTTAGACAGAGCATACCATTTAAAAAAAAAAATCTTTGTTCCCTTGGTATTCTTTGTTGAAGAGATACCTAGGTAGGCAACTGGAGCACTACATGTCAGGAAACAGTGCTGACATCTAGTGCTCTTGTAAATGAATAACATTCTTGCAAAACTGCTGCCATATAAACATACCAAAAGAACAACAACAAAAAAATGATAATAGAAGTAAATCAGAAAGTTGTTTAAAATTTTGGATTTCATGTCCCTTTAAAACAAATCATGTAAAACAATCTTTTAACCTGCAACTTTCATTAGTTCATAAATGAGTGCAGCTTTAGGCATTACACACGTAAGCCCAGCTATATCAGTTTTCTATAGGCTGACATAATCTCATTACTTTAGCTGGATGTGTCTGGTGCCTCTTGATAACCCATGTAAAGAACAGGCTGAGGGCAGCAGAAAAGAAGAGTTTAGGAAACCCTGCATAGCACGCTATCTCTTTTAACCAGTCTGCAAAAAGGCTCCATATCAAATAACTACCATTACCTCCCTCTATTTCATTTCACTGTCTCGCTGCCAGTGATAGGACTACCATCTGTGATCTACCCGTAGAAACAACCACTTGCGCTTTTTTTGTTGGTAAACATACATTAACTGTGCAGTGAAACAGATTCATAAAGACTGCATAAATTAAGATTAGAGGTAATTTGAAAGGCCAGTGAGGAGTATTGGGCCCTAAGTCTTTAAGGTAAATAGAATGAACATTCTAGATGGGTCATGTAAATATATGTTTTTTTATTTACTTTTGTAATATTTTCATTTGACCAATCAGGCTGTACTGGCCCTCTGCCAAATATTGAGGTTCTGTTTTCACATGATAGCTGCTACTGAGTCATAATTTACCCTTTAGACTGTCATACACATAGCATTAGAAAATGATCTGAAAAACCTTTAAACACTTAACTGTATCTACAGCATATTCAAAATAAAATTCAGTATCACATAAGCTATAGCATACACTGTTGAATCACAACTAAATATATTGCTGGAACACCTTTAACATGCAGTAACATATTTTTCTTAACAAAGGCCCTGCTGTGTTCGCCGTCATTCTTTCTATGAGCCTGATAATCTAAACAGGTGAAATTATCTAAGAAGCTTTGTCAGTTCGATGAGATCCCTCAAAGAATTTTAGAAAAGCACATTTTAGCTTGAGAGCTGTTTATCTTACTATAAAGGCTTCTCTATTTTTCTCAATCTCACTGTGGGCCTGATATTCAAAAGCCGCTCTAGTGAAATAATCTGACGCCTCACCAGAAGAGGTCCCTAAAAAATGTTAGAAACACAAACGTTTACTTGAGACATGTTTATCTCACTATGCAGGGTTCTTGATGTGAGAAACTCCTACATTACAATATAGGGGACGATTTATAAAGTTCCGTATGGAGCTTGATGCCCATTGTTTCCGGCGATCTAAAGGCCGCTGCTCCATAACTTGTCCGCCTGCTCTGAGGCAGCGGACAGAAATCAACCCGATCTAATACACCCCCTGCTAGAGGCCAATTGGCTGCGAATCTGCAGGGGCAGCATTGCACCAGCAGTTCACAAGAACTGCTGGTGCAATGATAAATGCTGACAGCGTATGATGTCGGCATTTATCGATGTGCAGCAGACATGATATGCTACATCGTATCATGTCCGCTCTCACTATAATAAATATACCCCATAAGGTCTAAAACAATCCTAAAGATTTTGCATGACTTTTCTTCATGCCGGCAAGTTGTTGAATATCTGGCCTTTGTAACGCTGTCTGATTCTATGTACTGCAGACATCCCATCTCTCCCTGAAGCTCAGGGAGTCTCCCTGATTGTAATAGCGGCTCCCTGGTGCCAGCAAATGGAGTGCAATCTCCCTGAAACTCCAAGTACCATGATCCAATGTGGCCCAAATCCGTTAAAGTGTTTCTTTAAGGAATGCCTTTAGTTGCTGGGACGTTATAGAACTCTCAAAGCATGCATCAGTAACCAAAAAGCCCCCACTGATTTTAATCAAATAAAACACAAATACCACCTTATTTACTGCAAGTAATTAAACTTCGTATTCTAAAATATTTAGGCTTTCAACAAGCGTACGATCACTCGAAAATAGGTTTGTTGTATGTGGTTGTGCAATAAAGCTACTTTTTAAATGTGACTTTAGTGGGAAGCTACTTTAATGATGTCTCTATCTTATTTAAGGTATCAAGGTATCAATATATAACTGGGAGGAGGGGGGTGGCGGTGCAGTAGCGGGCGAAGCTACCTCCCTGAAATGAGTTTTTGCAGGTTGGGATGTCTGGTACTCCCACTGCTCTACAAGCTGAAAAATATTCTTAGTAATGGGGGGGGGGGGGGTTAGTGACTATCTGATCTGAGCTGAGAATTGTCATGTTTTCTAAGTTGGGGAATATTTAGAAGTCAGAAAATGGCAGTCTAGCTATTCTGCATAAGATTTGACTTTATTATTCTTACAGTGTTATGCATAACAATTAATATAATTTTACTTTTTAAACATTATTTTATTGTACCTGATATATAAGCATTTTGAATAGTTGTTCTGTTCATACTTAAAGGGACAGTCTACTCTAGAATTGTTGTTGTTTAAAAGATAGATAATCCCTTTATTACCAATTCCCCAGTTTTGCATAACCAACACTGTGATATCAATATACTTTTTACCTCTGTGATTACCTTATTTCAATGTCTCTGCAGACTACCCAATTATCTCAATTATTTTGACAGGCATGCATTTTAGCCAATCAGTGCCAACTCATTGATATGAATTTTTTTTTAAAAAAGTCTCCAATTTACTTCTAATATCAAATTTGCTTTGGTTCCATGGTATTCTATGTCAAAGAGATACTAAGGTTAGTGTCTGAAGCACTACATGACATTAAATAGTGCTACCGTCTAGTGCTTTTGCAAATGGATAGCATTCTGGCAAAACTGCTGCCATATGGTGTTCCAGATATGTGCAAACGCCTGAGCTTACGTTCCTGATTTTCAACAAAAGAAACCAAGAGAATGAAGAAAGTTTGATAATAGAAGTAAATCAGAAAGTTGTTTAAAATTGTATGCTCTATCTGAATCATGAAAGATTTAGTTATGTCCCTTTAACTAAAGAGACACTGCCATGTAGGTATAATATGTATAGGGCTAGATTACAAGTGAAGCGCTAATTTATCATGCGCCCCATAAAGGGTCAAATTCGCCCATTTACACGCGTGCATTAAATAACCAGCCATTACAAATTGCTCGCAGTAGCAATTAGTGCTCAGAAAATTAACCTAGAGATCAGATCTCTGGTTAATTTTCTAAATGTCCCCCATTTGGCCCCTAAATTAAGTGTGGTTTAGTTTATTAAAATAAAAAAAATTAGCATTTTTTTTAAATTAACTGCACAAAGCAGATTTTAAGGGTTAAAAGTGTCGGGTGTGGGGTGTTTTTGGCAATGGTATAATGACCATATAATTATTTCTCAGTCTCTTTATTAGAAAACAACAAGAAAATACAGGATATTTGTATGCAGTATTAAAAAACAGAAAAAAAAACATTGCCATCCCCGACGAATACAAGATCTCCCACAAGGACCGCAGCAACCGACCGGGAGGAGGCATCGCCATCATCCACAAACACTCCCTCCACGTCAAAACCAGCTCCGACTACCACTCACCAGGTTTGGGACACCTACACTTCAAGATCCAGGTCAGTCCCAACATCACCCTCCGTGGCACCCTCATCTACAGACCTCCCGGACCTTGTCCTGCCTTCTGCGACTCCATCACCGACCTCATCGCACCCCACGACCTCCCCTCAACAGACTACATCCTCCTCGTTGACCTCAACTTCCACCTAGACAACCTCAACGACCACAACACCACCAACCTCTTAGAAAACCTTGGAACCATTGGACTAAAGCAACTCGTCAACTCCCCAACCCATTTAGCTGGTCACACCCTCAACCCTATCTTCTCTGCAGGAAACCACATCTCAGTCAACCACATCACCGAACTCCATTGGACCGACCACCATTGCATACACTTTTCCTTCAACAATCCCACCACCCACCCCGCAGAAACTGGAACAACATCACCGAAGACCAACTGCACTCCACCCTGAACAAGTGCCCCCCAGCTACCTCCACAGATGCCAACTCCTCCGCCCGTAACCTCCACCACTGGCTCACAAACTGCGCCAACACCCTCGCCGCTCTCAAGAAACTGTCCATCCGCCAACCCATCAACAAGGCTAGTTGGTTCACCCCTGCCCTCCAGGACTCCAAACGCCACGGCAGGCGATTGGAAAGGACCTGGAGATCCAGCAAGACCCCTTCAAATAAAACAGCCTACAAAAAAGCCATCACTACCCACCACCACCTCATCAAAACCACTAAGAAGACAGCCATCCAAGATAGAATCAGTGCCAATGTCCACAACAGCAAGGAGCTATTCACAGTCATCAAGAAATTCTCCAATCCCAACAGCGACACCAACGACATCCCGCCCTCCCAGGACCTCTGCGATAACCTTGCAATGTACTTCCACCGCAAGATCGTCGACATATATGAAAGCTTCGCACCCCAGAACTCACCCACCACCACCTACCCACCAACTCCCACCGATACCTCACCCAAATACACCACCGCCTACCCCCCACAGACCATCTAGAGCCCCCTCACCACAGAGGACACCATCAGAATCATGAGATCGATCCACTCTGGAGCACCCTCGCACCCATGCCTGCATCACATTTTCAACAAAGCGGGTGACACCATCGCCCCCGAGCTCTGCAGCACCATCAACTGCTCCATCGAAACCGGCACCTTCCCGGATGATTGGAAGCATGCAGAATTAAAACCCCTACTGAAAAAACCCACGGCTGACCCCAATGATCCGAAGAACTACCGCCCAATCTCTCTGCTCCCCTTTGCAGCCAAAGTCATCGAGAAGTCCATCAACGTGCAACTCGTTGACTACACCGAAGCCAACCACACCCTGGACCCCTTCCAATCTGGTTTGAGGAGCAACCACAGCACCAAGACCGCCCTCCTCACTGCCACAGATGACATCCTCACCCTACTCAACTGAGGAGAGACCGCTGAACTCATTCTCCTAGACCTCTCAGCAGCATTCGACACTGTCTTCCACTTCACCCTCCGTAACCGACTACACGATGCCGCCATATGCGACAAAGCCCTGGAATGGATCACCTGCTTCCTTACTGGCAGAACCCAGAAAGTTAGACTCCCACCCTTCACCTCCAAGCCCACAGAAATCAGCTGTGGTGTACCCCAAGGCTCTTCCCTGAGCCCCACCCTATTCAACATCTACATGGCCCCTCTCGCCACCATCGCCCAACGACACAACCTCAACATTGTCTCCTGCACTAACGACACCCAGCCAATCATCTCACTCACCAGTGACCCCACCACCACCAAGAGAAACATCCATGAAGGGCTGACAGTAGTCGCCACCTGGATGAGCTACAACTGCCTAAAGCTGAACGCAGACAAGACTGAAGTCCTCCTCCTCGGTCCCACCACATCCGCTTGGAATAACTCCTGGTGGCCCACAGCCCTCGGACACCCTACAACCCCCACCGACCATGCACGAAATCTAGGCGTCATCCTGGACTCATCACTCTCCATGGACCGGCAGATCTTCAAATGGATCCCAACCGAGACCAGGAAGACTGTCACTCACGTCCTCGTAAGCAGCTGACTGGACTATGGTAACGCACTCTACGCCGGCACCACCACCAAGCTCCAAAAGAGACTACAGCGCATCCAGAGCGCCTTCGGCAAGACTAATCCTCGACATCCCTCGTCAATGCCACATCACCAAACACCTGCGAGACCTGCACTGGCTCCCCATCAACAAAAGAATAACCTTTAAGCTTCTCACCCACGCATTCAAGGCCCTCCACAACATTGATCCCGAATACTTGAACCACCGCGTTACCTTCTACACCCCTGCCAGACAACTTCGATCGGCCGACTAAGCCCTAGCAGTCATTCCCCGCATCAGGAAAACCACAACGGGAGGTAGATCCTTCTCTCACCTGGCAACCAAGACTTGGAACACCCTCTCGCTGCACCTCAGACAAGCTATGGCCCTAACTAAGTTCAGAAAGGACCTCAAGACCTGTCTCTTCGACTGAACTGCAACCCTCAGCACCTTGAGACCCTTACGGGAGAATAGCCGCGCTTTACAAGAACCCAATAGATAGATAGATAAAGTGACAAGTATTTAGTGTGACCTCCCCTTACACTTGAGCAATAGCAGAAACCTGGCCTAATTAATGTCATTGCTAACACCTGTATTTGTCCTACTATTTCATGTCCAAATTACTGCTGTGAAAAAAGTATATTACACCAGATTTGTGCAAGACATGCTTGAGCATTGCATACACATCTTGTATGAGTTTATTTTATTGGAAGTTTGCTAATAAGACCAACTTTCAATCACATCATTCCATTCAAAATGCCAAATATCACAGAATTTGACAGATATAAAATCATACTTTTGCATCAGCAAGGCCACTGTAAAAAAGAAATCAGCAAATAAATTGGATACCCAGGATGTGGTATTCAAGCTGTTATAAAGAAATTTGAAGAATCAGGAGAGGTCAAGGACAAAAAAGGACTGGAAGGCCAAGAAAACTTTCAAAATCTGATGAGAAGTTTCCCAGAGTTTCTTCTTTGAGAGTCCAGCTAGGACATGGCTCAGCATTTGGCTTCATCGGGATGCCAAGTTGACCCTTCGTCGACAATATGTGAGAAGAGTTGGAGAGAGATGGAAGAATGAGTGTTTGCAGGCTTCAGTGAAACATGGTGGATAGTCTGTCCTGGTTTAATTTATCATGCCATTCCTCCTGGAAAGTGCCTTATTGGGAATGTTTTTTTTTCAGCCTGATAATGATCCCAAGCATCCAGCTAATGCAGTGAAATCATATTTGGAGAGAAAAACAGATGATAAAACACTGACAGCCTCCACAGAGTCCAGACCTGAATATTATAAAAGAAGACTTTTGCCTGAAGAAGCCATTTTCTTCTGAAAATTGTGGGTTTTTTATATTTTGTGTACATATTTCCTGTATTTTCTGTTTATATCTTAATAAAGAGACTGAAAAATAAACATGGATGGTCAATAAAACTTTGCTAAAACAACAAATCTAATGATGCCTAAGACTTTTGCACAGTAATGTATATGTGTTTCTTTATATACATATATATTTATGTGTTAATATGGGTAATATATTAATATGTACATATTAACACAAATATATACAGTATGTATTTAGTCATATATATTTATATTTGCTGCCCATCGCAGCATGACTTACCCCTTTCGCTGAGCTAGTTCTCATGCTGTGTCTAACGGCATGAGAACGAGGCTCCCAATGGAGCCTACGGAAGCGCGTTCTCGTGAGCTCAATGCTCCTGTGTAATAGCCGCGTTCGCATTGCACCTCACTTGTAATACCAGCTGACACTTGCGTGTTCTGATATTACTCAGTTGAGCACAAATATTGCTTTTTCGTAATCTGGCCCATAGTGTGATGATGCATACAAATATATATATATTTTTAAAAACCCTGTCTCAACAAAAAGGCAAAAATAAAAATGTGAAAGCAAATTTTAGTTAAATGCTCCATTGTTGCATTTGGTTTACAGTTGCCCGGTATTACCTAGTTACATGATGCTGATGGCATTTCACTATATCTTTACTTTTGATCGCTATAATCCTTGTGTCAATAAGCATGACTTTTCCACAGGGCAGTTGCTATGTTGCATAAACACCAGAGCCTTCAGCCCTGGGTATCCTTGATGGCCCCTTCTCAAAACTTCATCAAAGGCTCCACTCAATCCCTCATAGGCTCAGCCATTACTTTACTATACATTTTACTCACAAACCAGTGATCTTTTTTCCCTCACTTGGCAAATGATTTGACCCCTTTATTACTTCAGCATTACCCCACTAGAATACAGTGTAAGCTACATTTCAATATGGGGGCACCCATGACTAGAGGAAATGTATTTAGGGCCAGATAAGGAGCGGGGCGCTACCTGTTTAGTACAAGCGATATCGAGTTTATTGCGGCTATTTGCGCGCATCAGAAGAAGCGCTCAAAATACAAGTTGAAAGTAAATTTGAACACGTGAGCGCAATCACAATTTACACTAGAATGATTACCTCGACCTCAGAGCACTGGTTAACTGTTACACAAGACAAAAAAGTGGCAAAAAACACATCAAAAATAAATTTAAAAGTACAGTTACACTCATAATAACACCATCTATTATTATTATTTTTTAAAAATTGCACAAAAAAGGACTCAAAGATATGAGGTCTCAGATTTTAGAAAAAAAGAACTGCAAGAGATACATTAATATACAGGTCTAAATACTGTATGTATATGTATGTGTGTATATATATATATATATATATATATATATATATACAGTATATATACTGTACATATATATATATACTTGTAATGTAAAACAAGAAATGCGCATTTCTTTCCCACCAGTCTTACATAGCTCTCGCCAGGTGAAATGTTCTAAAAAAGTTGCTAACCCTCGCTGTACAGAAATTATCGATGTGGCTTCCATAGTAAAGGAATGCGAATAAATGCGAATCTCAGCAGTACAGAGTAGGTATATTTTCAAAAGATGTTTACAGAACATATATGGCTATATTACGAGTGGCATGCTATTGTTTTTGCGTGAGCATATCGTGTTGCACGGCCATAACTTATATTACAAGTTGAAAGTAAATGTAAACGCGTGAGTGCAATCGCAATTGACACTAGAATGATTTCTAAGACTTGAGAACTCTGGTTAACTGTTAAGTGAAAAAAGTCTCACAAAAGACATCAAAATTACATTTAAAAGTACAGTTCATACAATATAAACATTATCTAATAAAAAATATTTAAAAAATTACATAAAAAAGTTTTAAGTGCTCAAAGATATGAGGTCTCAGGTGTTAGAAAAATAAAATGGACTGCAAAGGGCTTTAACATAGAGATACATACATATAGTTGCCTAAATATGTATATGTATGTGTGTATATATATATTTATATTTATATACAAGTATACCTCACTTTACAGCGCTTCACTTTACAGCACTTCCCTAATACAACGCTTTGTGGAGCTGAAGTTCAACCTCCAAGGATTTTGAAACAGTGCTATATTCATCGTTAGATTGTGAGAAAAGTGACTGGCACCATTTTGTTATGTGCAGTTCACTCTGTTTACAGCATTACAGTGCAATCTGTGTCTCAGTGTTGTAGTCTGGCAAATTTTACTACAGTAATTGTCACTATTTTACAGGTACAGTATTTATTGAATACTAAGTGAATACTGTGCTGTGCAAGTGTTAAACTAAACTTAGCACTATTGCACCCCTAATATATGTTAGTTCAAACATGTTTTCAAGTTTTTAAACAAACTGGCAAGTGAAAAGAAAGCTAAAACTACATTGTTTCACATTAAGGCGGTTTTCACTTTACAGCGGGGCTCCGGTCCCTAACCCGCTGCATGAGTGTGGCATGTATATATATATATATACAAGGCTCAAAAATTGCACTCGCCACTCGCAATTGGCGAGTGAAATTTATGCAGGGGCGAGTAAATTATGGTACAGTCACTTCCTGTACTAAAATACCTTCTCCCAAATGTGGCTCATTCACAAGTTTTTTATGCACTGCTGCAGTGTGAGGTGGTGGCAGCTTGGTCTCTAGGTCAGTCATTGCGGAGTTATTTGTGAAGAATGTTGGTCTAGTATGTGTGGAACTGGACTGAGGACGCGGGACTGTCAGTAAGTCAGTAAGTATCAGATACGATCTGGTTCTGATCTACTGTATGGAGGGTGCTGTGGCCAGGTGCAGGGGCGAATAATGGCCTAAGCCAACAAGGCCGGGGCCTAGGGCAGCAGATTTGGGAGGGGCAGCACATCTGCCCTATACTCTCTCTAAAAGCCAGCACACAGTGCAGCGAGCGATAAAGTGCAGGCTTTTACAGAGAAGACAAGGCACGTGCGCTGATTAAGGTTGCTCTTCACAGGCAGTGCTCCTTTAAACCATTGCTTCATTTAGAGCCGCCAACATTTTTGCAGTGGAAGCGTTCTTGATGAGAAACTTGCCCGGGGATATGTTTGCAAGGTGAGACTGGAGAAGACCTTGTGCCCATATACAGACTCCCCTTATCAGCTGTGGTGGGTCTGCGAGTGCAGTGCATATTGCAGGTCTTAGTAAGTAACTGACTGGATGCGTCTGTGCACTGCTTAGATCAGCTTGTGATGTCCAAAAAATATTAAGGGGAAAAAAAGGCCTAAAACCTTGGGGGGGGGGGGCAGCAGAATTTTGAGTGCCTAGGGCAGCACAAAACCTAAATACGCCACTGGCCAGGTGATTAATGTTATGCAAGGCAGCAGCAAGCATGGACTCTGAGGGTGGAGGCTCAATCAGCAGGTCACGGTGTTCTGTAATATTTTGTCGGCTCACTAGTTACAGTCACTGAGTCACTGAGTTCCCAGGACAAGGATGATAAGTACATTTACCATGAAGCATTACAGTAGAAAAAAAAACAAAAATGCGCATTGTGTAAGTTATTTTACTGACATTTTTAATGCATTAGGGCTCAGACCTACACAGACACTTTTAAACAGCTGCACACCGTTGTATGTTTTTTTTTGCTGTGCGTATACTAGGACCTGCTGCTTTTGCTTTTTAACCTGGTCCTGTAGCTGCTGGTGACCCTCAGCACTAATGCAGACAGATTGTAGACCTCCGTTAGAGGAAAGAAGTAACTGGCTGTGTGAATCTCCCTCCCCTAAACAGACCCAGCTAGCTGCAGATCTTTATAGTAACAGAGCTCTACGGGGAGGAGATCCTGCCCACCGGCTCTGAAGATTGATTGATGTGTGTACTCTTGACATCTTTGTATGTAAAGTGAGCCTCAAATGCCCTGCAACTCATTTAGTTCCTTTTATCAATGTCTGTACAGTCCCAACAGTTAGGTGTGTATGTAAATAGGTGTGTGTATGTGTAAATATGTATGTGTGTGTGTGTAAATATGTGTGTGTATGTAAATATGTGTGTGTATGTATGTGTGTGTATGTAAATATGTGTGTATGTTAATATGTGTGTGTGTGTAAATATGTGTGTGTGTATGTATGTGTGTGTATGTAAATATGTGTGTATGTTAATATGTGTGTGTGTGTGTGTGTGTGTAAATATGTGTGTGTGTATGTATGTGTGTGTATGTAAAAATGTGTGTATGTTAATATGTGTGTGTGTGTGTGTAAATATGTGTGTGTGTATGTGTGTATGTAGGTGTGTATGTAAATATTTATGTGTAAATATGTATTTGTGTATGTAAATAGGTGTGTGTATGTGTAAATATGTATGTATGTGTAAATATGTGTGTGTAAATATGTGTGTGTAAATATGTGTGTGTGTGTAAATATGTGTGTGTGTGTAAATATGTGTGTGTGTATGTAAATATGTGTGTATATGTGTGTGTATGTATGTATGTATGTGTGTGTGTGTAAATGTGTGTGTGTGTTAATATGTGTGTGTGTGTGTGTAAATATGTGTGTATATGTATGTGTGTATGTATGTGTGTGTATGTAAATATGTGTGTGTGTTAATATGTGTGTGTGTGTAAATATGTGTGTGTATGTGTGTTTGTATGTGTGTGTATGTAAATATGTGTGTGTGTTAATATGTGTGTGTATGTAAATATGTGTGTGTGTAAATATGTGTGTATATGTATGTGTGTGTATGTAAATATGTGTGTGTGTGTGTGTAAATATGTGTGTATATGTATGTATGTGTGTGTATGTAAGTATGTGTGTGTATGTATGTGTGTGTATGTAAATATGTGTGTGTGTGTGTTAATAGGTGTGTGTATGTAAATATGTATGTGTGTATGTAAATAGGTGTGTGTATGTGTAAATATGTATGTGTGTGTAAATATGTATGTATGTAAATATGTGTGTGTGTATGTATGTGTGTGTATGTAAATATGTGTGTGTATGTGTGTATGTAAATATGTGTGTGTGTGTAAATATGTGTGTATATGTAAGTGTGTATGTATGTGTGTGTATGTAAATATGTGTGTGTATGTAAATATGTATGTGTGTATGTAAATATTTATGTGTAAATATGTATTTGTGTATGTAAATAGGTGTGTGTATGTGTAAATATGTATGTGTGTGTTAATATGTGTGTGTGTAAATATGTGTGTATGTGTGTGAATGTAAATATGTATGTGTGTATGTAAATATGTATGTGTGTATGTAAATATGTATGTGTATGTGTGTATGTAAATATGTATATGTGTATGTAAATAAGTATGTGTGTTTATGTAAATATGTGTGTATGTAAATATGTGTGTGTATGTAAATATGTGTGTGTGTGTATGTAATATGTGTGTATGTAAATATGTGTGTGTATGTAAATATGTGTGTGTGTGTGTGTGTGTGTATATATGTAAATATGTGCGTATATGTATGTGTGTGTATGTAAATATGTGCGTATATGTATGTGTGTATGTAAATATGTGTGTGTGTTAATATGTGTGTGTATGTAAATATTTATGTGTGAATGTAAATAAGTGTGTAATTGTATATATGTGTGTGTATGTAAATAAGTGTGTATATATGTGTGTATGTAAATATTTGTGTGTATGTAAATAGGTGTGTCTATGTTAATTGGTGTGTGTATGTAAATATGTGTGTATGTAATTATTTGTAAAGGTATTATAAACAAAAATAAAAGTTACTGCATAAGAATATATATATATATATATATATATATATATATACATACACAGTGTATAAAACCAAACAGACAAGTACTCCAGATTCCCATAGGCAATTCACCTGGGGTGCAACAGAAAGTATGCACAGTAACAAGAGAGAGTGCATTCACCAGGACTTTTAACACATTTTTAATCTTAAAATGTGATTGTTTTTGGGGAGTTTAACCCCTTCCTCAGACATAAAAAAAACCCATAATACTTACCCCAACACCAAAAACGCTATTTAAGTGATACCGCCATCACACACGCTCTCCCGAGTAGGGCGCCACCCCTTGATGACATCACCATCTCAGGCAACACAGGATTTTGTTATAATTATATAATTACTTAAATCATAAAGCATATAACCACCGTATACAGTATACAGCATAAAGTCTAACACATAGCATAACAAGCTACATGGGTGTATTATTGAGTTAGTAAAATCAAAGTACATTCACAATTACACCGGAACCGGCATCCGATGTACCAGCCAATCAACACCGGCAACCACAGTATACAAACCCGCTGGCCAATTGAACTAGCCTACTCTCAAGCCGGGTGGCGACAACTCGATTGTTGTTTTCAGGCTGTAAAAGCATGTAAGTGTCAAGTAGCATGGCCTATAATGCTGAGAACAGGGAACACAATTGACTACCAAGCCTATGCAAGAGTAAATGTGAGTGAGAAACGCAATACATAAATGGCAAGGAATCGGTAAACTACTGAAAAGGCACTACTTGTACCAGCCAAACAAAAGCGCAGCTTATAGGTAAGGTACATCCAGCCACAGTATGTATTGCATGTTTGCATCTCAGAGTTCGAGTGGGACAGCCCTTAGTGGTAAACATCCTAGTACGAATAAACATATTAACCTTTTCCCGCCGTTATGCTGTTGTATTCCGTATTTTTTCAACTTTAATTCCAATTGGCTGATAGAATTCTATCAGCCAATTGGAATTCAAGGGATGCCATCTTGGATGATGTCCCTTAAAGGAACCTTCATTCTTCAGTAGCCGTCGACAGAAGAGGATGCTCTGCGCCGGATGTCTTGAAGATGGAGCCTCTCCGCGTCAGAAGGATGAAGATAGAAGATGCCGTCTGGATGAAAACTTCTGCCGGCCTGGAGGACCACTTCTTGACGCTTGGATGAAGACTTCTCCCGGCTTCATTGAGGACTTCTGCCTGCTTGGATGAAGACTTCTCCCGGCTTGATGAGGATGGATGTCCGGTCTTCAAAAACTGTAAGTGGATCTTCTGGGGTTAGTGTTGTGTTTTTTAAGGGTTTATTGGGTGGGTTTTATTTTTAGCTTAGGGTTTGGGCAATGGAAAAGAGCTAAATGCCCTTTTCAGGGCAATGTGGAGCTTAGGTTTTTTAGATAGGATTTTATTTGGGGGGTTTAGTTGTGTGGGTAGTGGGTTTTACTTTTGGGTAAAAGAACTGATTTCTTTGGGGCAATGCCCCGCAAAAGTCCCTTTTAAGGGCTATTGGCAGTTTAGTGTAGGCTAGGGTTTTTTTTATTGGGGGGGGTGTTTATTTTGATAGGGCTATTAGATTAGATTTTGTGTAATTTAGTGTTTATTTTGTGTGTAATTTAGTTAATTGTATTTAATTAATATAATTTATTTAATTGTAGTGTAATGTTAGGTGTTAGTGTAAGACAGAATAGGTTTTATTTTACAGGTAACTTTGTATTTATTTTAACTAGGTAGCTAGTAAATAGTTAATAACTATTTACTAACTAGTCTACCTAGTTAAAATAAATACAAACTTGCCTGTGAAATAAAAATAAAACCTAAGCTAGCTACAATGTAACTATTAGTTATATTGTAGCTATCTTAGGGTTTATTTTACAGGTAAGTATTTAGTTAATGATAGTAATTTTTATTTAGATTTATTTTAATTATATTAAAGTTAGTGGGTGTTAGGGTTAGACTTAGGGTTAGGTTTAGTGGTTAATAACTTAAGTATAGTGGCAGCGACGTTGGGGGCAGCAGATTAGGGGTTAATAAGTGTAGGTAGGTAGCGACGACATTGGGGGTGGCAGATTAGGGTTTAATAAGTGTAATGTAGTGGCGGCGATATTGGGGGCAGCAGATTAGGGGTAATAAGTGTAGGTAGGTGTCGGCGATGTCGGGGGTAGCAGATTAGGGGTTAATAAGTGTAATGTAGGTGTCGGCAATGCCGGGGGCGGCAGATTAGGGGTGTTTAGACTCGGGTTTATGTTAGGGTGTTAGGTGTAAACATAACTTTTCTTTCCCCATAGGAATCAATGGGGCTGTGTTACGGAGCTTTACGCTCCTTTATTGCAGGTGTTAGGCTTTTTTTTAGCCGGCTCTCCCCATTGATGTCTATGGGGAAATCGTGCACGAGCATGTAAAACCAGCTCAAAGCAGCGCTGGTATTTGTGTGCGGTATGGAGCTCAACGCTGCCAAATTGCCTGCTAACGCTGTGTTTTTGCAAATCTGTAATAGCAACGCTATAGGGAGGTGAGCGGTGGAAATAACTTGCAAATTATTACCGAGCCGCTCATAATGCAAAACTCGTAATCTGGCCGAAAGTTTTTTGTTTTTTTTAAATGTATAGTTTTGCTTATTTTTAAATAACATTGCTCTGATTTTCAGACTCCTAACCAAGCCACCGTCAGCTACCTACTCCAGCTTGCTCCTGTTTGTGTAAATGGTCTTTTCATATGCAAAAGAAGGGGGAGGGGAGGAGGGTCTTATTTCCCACTTGCAGTGGGCTTTCCAGCTACCTTTTCAACAGAGCTAAACTGAGAGCTTCTAAATAAGTTTTTAAACAGTTTTATACTGGATTTTTATATCAGTATCTGTGCATCTTATTCTTTATAGTAGTGTCTATTACATGCAGTTATATGAAAATGGGTGTATACTGTCCCTTTAAGTAAGCATGTTTAGAGTGCACAATAAAACCATTGGTTAAGCAAACAAGTAAAGGCTAAACAAACCAATTAGACAAAATATATATATGATTATATATAGGTATAGATACATACAGATACATAAAGATATATATAGGAATACAGGTGTAACTTAGAGGTTCCAGACCACCACAATAAAGCGAATATAGCAAAAAAGGAAGTCACACTATTTTTTTTGTTCCTCAGTGCATATAAAAGTTATATTTACACTATAATGTAGTCTACTAAAGGAATAATAAAGTCCAAATTAAACTTTCATGATTCAGATAGGGCATGGGATTTCGAACAACTTTCTAATTTATTTTTATTATCAAATTTGCTTTGTTCTTTGGTATTCTTAGTTAAAAGCTACACCTATGTAGGCTCATATGCTAATTTCTAAGCCCTTGAATGTCGCCGCTTATCTGGAAGCATTTGACCGTTTTTCACAGCTAGAGGGCGTTAGTTCATGTGTTTCATATAAATAACATTGGGCTCAAGCACATGGAGTTATTTAAGAATCAGCACTAATTGCCTGAAATGCAAGTCTGTCAAAAGACCTGAGATAAGAGGCTGCAGAAGCTTAGATACAAGGTAATTACAAAGGTAAAAAGTATATTTCTGTAACAGTGTTGGTTATGCAAAACTGGGGAATGATAAATAAAGGGATTATCTATATTTTAAACAACAACATTTTTGATGTTCACTATGAGGGATATTTATCAAGCTGTCAACCGTAAATACGCTGGAATTCCGCAGCGTAATTGTGGCGAGCCTGATTCAACCCATTTATCAAAGCCTACAGACTGGAAAAAGTTGAAATTTGTGACGTAACATACAATGCGCCAGTCTCAATCCGACACAGATCGATGCTTATGTTATTACAGATGTTCCGAATACAAATTCGGCACTATCTGACTACTTTTGCAAGTTATCTAATTTCTAACAGGTACGCTCGCCGGCCCAGCGTACCTGGTTTTCAATCCGCCACCCTGGAGGCCGCGGATGCTATAGGAATCAATGGGAGTCTTAAAGCAGCGAAAGCTTATGTTTGATGCTGCCAGATATCCCATTGATTTATATGGTAGAAAACAAATTACGTTTACACCTAACACCCTAACATAAACCCCGAGTCTAAACACCCTTAATCTGCCGCCCCCGACATTGCCGCCACCTACATAATGTTATTAACCTCTATCCCGCCCCTCCCGGAGCAAACCGCAACTAAATAAATGTGTTAACCCCTATCCCGCCTCTCCCAGACCCCGCCGCAACAAAATAAATATATTAACCCCTATCCCGCCGCTCCCGGACCCCGCCGCAACTGTAATAAAATTATTAACCCCTAAACCCCTGGCCTCCCATATCACTACCACTAACTAAACTGATTAACCCCTAAACCACCAGCCCCCCACATCGCCATAAACTAAATTAAGCTATTAACCTAACAACCCGCTAACTTTACATTAAAATTACCTCATCCCTATCTTATAATAAATTTAAACTTACCTTTAGAATTAAAATAAACTATATTAAACTATTAATTATCCTACCTTAACTATTATACTAAAATTACATTAAACTATATTAAACTATTAATTAACCTACCCTAACTATTAGACTAAAATTACATTAAACTATATTAAACTATTAATTAACCTACCCTAACTATTATACTAAGTTTACATTAAACTAAAAATTAAATTAACTATATTACATTTCTAAAAACCTAACCCTACTCAAGTTATTTAAATCTACTATTAAAAATGACTAAGTTACAAAAAAAATAACAACTAAGTTACATAAAATAAAAAACACTAAGTTACACAAAATAAAAATCACTAAGTTACACAAAATTAAAAAGAAATTATCAAATAATTAAACTAATTACACCTAATCTTATAGCCCTATCAAAATAAAAAAGTCCCCCCAAAATTAAAAAACCCTAGCCACTAAACTACCAATGGCCCTTAAAAGGGCCTTTTGCAGGGCATTGCCCCAAAGAAATCAGCTCTTTTACCTGTAATAAAAAAACATAATTTATGCTTACCTGATAAATTCCTTTCTTCTGTAGTGTGATCAGTCCACGGGTCATCATTACTTCTGGGATATTACTCCTCCCCAACAGGAAGTGCAAGAGGACTCACCCAGCAGAGCTGCACATAGCTCCTCCCCTCTACGTCACTCCCAGTCATTCGACCAAGGACCAACGAGAAAGGAAAAGCCAAGGGTGAAGTGGTGACTGGAGTATAAATTAAAAAATATTTACCTGCCTTAAAAACAGGGCGGGCCGTGGACTGATCACACTACAGAAGAAAGGAATTTATCAGGTAAGCATAAATTATGTTTTCTTCTGTTAAGTGTGATCAGTCCACGGGTCATCATTACTTCTGGGATACCAATACCAAAGCAAAAGTACACGGATGACGGGAGGGATAGGCAGGCTCTTTATACAGAAGGAACCACTGCCTGAAGAACCTTTCTCCCAAAAATAGCCTCCGATGAAGCAAAAGTGTCAAATTTGTAAAATTTGGAAAAAGTATGAAGCGAAGACCAAGTTGCAGCCTTGCAAATCTGTTCAACAGAGGCCTCATTCTTGAAGGCCCAAGTGGAAGCCACAGCTCTAGTAGAATGAGCTGTAATTCTTTCAGGAGGCTGCTGTCCAGCAGTCTCATAAGCTAAACGAATTATGCTACGAAGCCAAAAAGAAAGAGAGGTAGCGGAAGCTTTTTGACCTCTCCTCTGCCCAGAGTAAATGACAAACAGAGAAGACGTTTGTCGAAATTCCTTAGTTGCCTGTAAGTAAAATTTTAGAGCACGGACTACATCCAGGTTGTGCAGTAGACGTTCCTTCTTTGAAGAAGGATTTGGGCATAAAGAAGGAACAACAATCTCTTGATTGATATTCCTGTTAGTAACTACCTTAGGTAAGAACCCAGGTTTAGTACGCAGGACTACCTTATCCGAATGAAAAATCAAATAAGGAGAATCACAATGTAAGGCTGATAATTCAGAGACTCTTCGAGCCGAGGAAATAGCCATTAAAAATAGAACTTTCCAAGATAACAACTTTATATCAATGGAATGAAGGGGTTCAAACGGAACGCCCTGTAAAACATTAAGAACAAGGTTTAAACTCCATGGTGGAGCAACAGTTTTAAACACAGGCTTAATCCTGGCCAAAGCCTGACAAAAAGCCTGGACGTCAGGAACTTCTGACAGACGTTTGTGTAACAGAATGGACAGAGCTGAGATCTGTCCCTTTAAAGAACTAGCAGATAAACCCTTTTCTAAACCTTCTTGTAGAAAAGACAATATCCTAGGAATCCTAACCTTACTCCAAGAGTAACCTTTGGATTCACACCAATATAGGTATTTACGCCATATCTTATGGTAAATCTTTCTGGTAACAGGTTTCCTAGCCTGTATTAAGGTATCAATAACTGACTCAGAAAACCCACGTCTTGATAAAATCAAGCGTTCAATTTCCAAGCAGTCAGCTTCAGAGAAGTTAGATTTTGATGTTTGAAGGGACCCTGTATCAGAAGGTCCTGTTTCAGAGGTAGAGACCAAGGTGGACAGGATGACATGTCCACCAGGTCTGCATACCAAGTCCTGCGTGGCCACGCAGGTGCTATTAGAATCACTGATGCTCTCTCTTGTTTGATTCTGGCAATCAATCGAGGAAGCAACGGGAAGGGTGGAAACACGTAAGCCATCCTGAAGTCCCAAGGTGCTGTCAGAGCATCTATCAGGACTGCTCCTGGATCCCTGGATCTGGACCCGTAACGAGGAAGCTTGGCGTTCTGTCGAGACGCCATGAGATCTATCTCTGGTTTGCCCCAACGTCGAAGTATTTGGGCAAAGACCTCCGGATGAAGTTCCCACTCCCCCGGATGAAAAGTCTGACGACTTAAGAAATCCGCCTCCCAGTTCTCCACTCCAGGGATGTGGATTGCTGACAGGTGGCAAGAGTGAGACTCTGCCCAGCAAATTATCTTTGATACTTCCATCATAGCTAGGGAGCTTCTTGTCCCTCCCTGATGGTTGATGTAAGCTACAGTCGTGATGTTGTCCGACTGAAACCTGATGAACCCCCGAGTTGTCAACTGGGGCCAAGCCAGGAGGGCATTGAGAACTGCTCTCAATTCCAGAATGTTTATTGGCAGGAGACTCTCCTCCTGACTCCATTGTCCCTGAGCCTTCAGAGAATTCCAGACGGCACCCCAACCTAGAAGGCTGGCGTCTGTTGTTACAATTGTCCAGTCTGGTCTGCTGAATGGCATCCCCCTGGACAGATGTGGCCGAGAAAGCCACCATAGAAGAGAATTTCTGGTCTCTTGATCCAGATTCAGAGAAGGGGATAAGTCTGAGTAATCCCCATTCCACTGACTTAGCATGCACAGTTGCAGTGGTCTGAGGTGTAAGCGTGCAAAGGGTACTATGTCCATTGCCGCTACCATTAAGCCGATTACCTCCATGCATTGAGCCACTGACGGGTGTTGAATGGAATGAAGGGTGCGGCAAGCACTTTGAAGTCTTGTTAGCCTGTCCTCTGTCAGGTAAATCTTCATTTCTACAGAATCTATAAGAGTCCCCAGGAAGGGAACTCTTGTGAGTGGAACGAGTGAACTTTTCTTTTCGTTCACCTTCCATCCATGTGACCTTAGAAATGCCAGCACTAACTCTGTATGAGACTTGGCAGTTTGAAAGCTTGAAGCTTGTATCAGAATGTCGTCTAGGTATGGAGCTACCGAGATTCCCCGCGGTCTTAGTACCGCCAGAAGAGCACCCAGAACCTTTGTGAAGATTCTTGGAGCTGTAGCCAATCCGAATGGAAGAGCCACAAACTGGTAATGCCTGTCTAGGAAGGCAAACCTTAGGTACCGATAATGATCTTTGTGAATCGGTATGTGAAGGTAAGCATCTTTTAAATCTACAGTGGTCATGTACTGACCTTCTTGGATCATAGGTAAAATTGTCCGAATAGTCTCCATCTTGAACGATGGAACTCTTAGGAATTTGTTTAGGATCTTTAAGTCCAGGATTGGTCTGAAAGTTCCCTCTTTTTTGGGAACCACAAACAGATTTGAGTAAAACCCCCGTCCCTGTTCTGATCGTGGAACTGGATGGATTACTCCCATTAACAAGAGCTCTTGTACGCAGCGTAGAAACGCCTCTTTCTTTGTCTGGATTGTTGACAATCTTGACAGATGAAATCTCTCTCTTGGAGGAGAGTATTTGAAGTCCAGAAGGTATCCCTGAGATATTATCTCTAGCGCCCAGGGATCCTGAACATCTCTTGCCCAAGCCTGGGCGAAGAGAGAAAGTCTGCCCCCCACTAGATCCGATCCCGGATCGGGGGCCCTCAATTCATGCTGTTTTAGGGGCAGCAGCAGGTTTCCTAGTCTGCTTGCCCTTGTTCCAGGACTGGTTAGGTTTCCAGCCTTGTCTGTAGCGAGCAACAGCTCCTTCCTGTTTTGGTGCAGAGGAAGTTGATGCTGCTCCTGCTTTGAAATTACGAAAGGAACGAAAATTAGACTGTCTAGTCTTGGCTTTGGCTTTGTCCTGAGGCAGGGCATGGCCTTTACCTCCTGTAATGTCAGCGATAATCTCTTTCAACCCGGGCCCGAATAAGGTCTGCCCTTTGAAAGGTATATTAAGCAATTTAGACTTAGAAGTAACATCAGCTGACCAGGATTTTAGCCACAGCGCCCTGCGTGCCTGAATGGCGAATCCTGAATTCTTCGCCGTAAGTTTAGTAAGATGTACTACGGCCTCCGAAATGAATGAATTAGCTAGTTTAAGGACTCTAAGCCTGTCCGTAATGTCGTCCAGAGTAGCTGAACCAATGTTCTCTTCCAGAGACTCAATCCAGAATGCCGCTGCAGCCGTGATCGGCGCAATGCATGCAAGGGGTTGCAATATAAAACCTTGTTGAACAAACATTTTCTTAAGGTAACCCTCTAACTTTTTATCCATTGGATCTGAAAAAGCACAGCTATCCTCCACCGGGATAGTGGTACGCTTAGCTAAGGTAGAAACTGCTCCCTCCACCTTAGGGACCGTTTGCCATAAGTCCCTTGTGGTGGCGTCTATTGGAAACATTTTTCTAAATATCGGAGGGGGTGAGAACGGCACACCGGGTCTATCCCACTCCTTAGTAACAATTTCAGTAAGTCTCTTAGGTATAGGAAAAACCTCAGTACTCGTCGGTACCGCAAAATATTTATCCAACCTACACATTTTCTCTGGTATTGCAACTGTGTTACAATCATTCAGAGCCGCTAACACCTCCCCTAGTAATACACGGAGGTTTTCCAGTTTAAATTTAAAATTTGAAATATCTGAATCCAGTCTGTTTGGATCAGAACCGTCACCCACAGAATGAAGTTCTCCGTCCTCATGTTCTGCCACCTGTGACGCAGTGTCTGACATGGCCCTAATATTATCAGCGCACTCTGTTCTCACCCCAGAGTGATCACGCTTACCTCTTAGTTCTGGTAATTTAGCCAAAACCTCAGTCATAACAGTAGCCATATCCTGTAATGTGATTTGTAATGGCCGCCCAGATGTACTCGGCGCTACAATATCACGCACCTCCCTCTGAGCGGGAGATGTAGGTACTGACACGTGAGGCGAGTTAGTCGGCATAACTCTCCCCTCGTTGTTTGGTGAAATTTGTTCAATTTGTACAGATTGATTTTTATTTAAAGTAGCATCAATACAGTTAGTACATAAATTTCTATTGGGCTCCACTTTGGCATTGCAACAAATGACACAGGTATCATCCTCTGAATCAGACATGTTTAACACACTAGCAAATAAACTTACAACTTGGAAATACAATTCAATTAGAATAATATTAAAACGTACTGTGCCTTTAAGAAGCACAGAAGATCTATGACAGTTGAAAATTAATAAATTGAAACAGTTATAGCCTCAATCCTTGTAAACAACACAACTTTAGCAAAGGTTTAATCCCATTAGCAAAGATAACAAATTCTGAAAGCAGGAAACAAATTACAGAATAAACGTTTTTTATCTCAGTCAAACTATAATTCTCACAGCTCTGCTGAGAGAAATTACCTCCCTCAAAATAAGTTTTGAAGACCCCTGAGCTCTGTAGAGATGAACCGGATCATGCAGGGAATACAATGAGTTGCTGACTGAAATATTTGATGCATAGTAAAAGCGCCAAAAAACGGCCCCTCCCCCTCACACACAGCAGTGAGGGAGAACAGAAACTGTCAGAAAACAGATTAAGCAACTGCCAAGTGGAAAAATAGTGCCCAAACATTTATTCACTCAGTACCTCAGCAAATGAAAACGATTTTACATTCCAGCAAAAACGTTAAACATAATCTCTAGTTATTAAACAGCTTTATGTATTTCTTACAGTGTAATTCTAGTGAAGTACCATTCCCCAGAATACTGAAGTGTAAAGTATACATACATGACATATATCGGTATGGCAGGATTTTCTCATCAATTCCATTGTCAGAAAATAAAAACTGCTACATACCTCTATGCAGATTCATCTGCCCGCTGTCCCCTGATCTGAAGTTTACCTCTCCTCAGATGGCCGAGAAACAGCAATATGATCTCAACTACTCCGGCTAAAATCATAACAAAAACTCTGGTAGATTCTTCTTCAAACTCTGCCAGAGAGATAATAACACACTCCGGTGCTATTTTAAAATAACAAACTTTTGATTGAAGATATAAAACTAAGTATAATCACCATAGTCCTCTCACACATCCTATCTAGTCGTTGGGTGCAAGAGAATGACTGGGAGTGACGTAGAGGGGAGGAGCTATGTGCAGCTCTGCTGGGTGAGTCCTCTTGCACTTCCTGTTGGGGAGGAGTAATATCCCAGAAGTAATGATGACCCGTGGACTGATCACACTACAGAAGAAATACAAATACCGCCCCAACAGTAAAACCCACCACCCACACAACCAACCCCCCCAAATAAAACCCTATCTAAAAAATCTAAGCTCCCCATTGCCCTGAAAAGGGCATTTGTATGGGCATTGCCCTTAAAAGGGAATTCAGCTCTTTTACTGCCCAAAGTCCCTAACCTAAAATTAAAACCCACCCAATAAACCCTTAAAAAAAACTAACACTAACCCCCAAAGATCCACTTACAGTTTTTGAAGACCGGACATCCATCCTCATCCAAGCGGCAGAAGTCCTCATCAAAGCCGGCAGAAGTCTTCATCCAAGCGGCATCTTCTTTCTTCATCCATCCAGCACGGAGTGGCTCCATCTTCAAGACATCCGGCATGGAGCATCCTCTTCTTACGACGTCTCTTGAAGAATAAAGTTTCCTTTAAATGACTTCATCCAAGATTGAGCCCCTTACATTCCGATTGGCTGATATAATATATATATATAATAATCAGCCAATCGGAATTAAGGGGGAAAAATCCTATTGGCTGTTGCAATCAACCAATAGGATTGAGCTTTCATCCTATTGGCTGATCCAATCAGCCAATAGGATTGAGCTTGCATTCTATTGGCCATTCCAATCAGCTAATAGAATGCAAGCTCAATTCTATCTATTTTTTAAATACATATAACATATTCTGCTATGTTCAGAAAATCGTAAAGTCAAATATTTACAGTAAATACTCAGTATAACACTTTATTAAATATGAATATGGCATAAATATGTTTTACATGTTTACATCTACTTAACTGCAAAGGGCTCCAATGCATTATAGTTATGTGAATATAAGTCTGTAAATTTATATATATACACATATAAATACACAAATACATATTTACACATATATAGACTTTTATATATACATTCACATACATTTTTAGACATGTATATGTATGTATCTCAATGTTAAATCCCTTTGCCTGCATTTTTTTCTAATACCTGAGACCTCATATATTTGATCACTATTTTTTAGCAATTAAAAAAAAAAAAATATTAGACAGTGTTATTATGAGTGTAACTGTATTGATTAATGTATTTTTGATGTGTTTTGAGACAATTTTTTGTTTCGCGAAACAGTTTACCACAGCTCTGAGGTTGTGCCAACCCGACGAGCATAAACTTTAATTGTGCTCAAGCAATCGAGTTTACTTTCAACCTATAATATGAGCGTAATTTAACTTGCGTTTAAACGAAGACGAGAACCCAATATCGTAATCTAACCCTATGCTATTGCTTTACCTCCTATCACTGCAAATAGTCATACACAGGGGATGCGTGTGAGGGGAAGAAAAGAAAAACAAAACAGTATCAATAGCTCAATGGATCATCCAGTGTCTGAGCCTTCTACCAATGGTCATATACAGAGAAAAGAAACTAAGCATCACTATTTGTTTGACAATAGAAGTTATAATAAATAAGCTGATTGAAATTTAGTTTCATTGTGTTTTAACCAGTAGTGGATCTACTCAACGAAGGGTCATGGTGCAAAATGTTTTTGAACCCCTCAAAGGTAACTCAGTAGTAGGCAATAGTAATAATATTCATGCTGCTCTGTATACTGATTTTGAGGATAGATAGATAGATAATCTTCACCTGCATTAGGATTGTACACATTCTGCACATGCCTATGTATAGACTGGCTGCTATGGGCCCCCAGCACTTGGGTCTAGGTGCCCCTGCACCTGCTGCCCCAATCGTAGATCCACCCCTGGTTTTAACCTTTTAGCAGCTAAGCCATTTTATATTCCTATTTGTAGCTTTTAAATGCACATGTAAGTAATTTTTTTATTCAAGCTATACAAATGTATTTTATGTATATATCATGATGTGAAAAATAAACAACAAAAAGTGTGAAAAAAAATTCACATTTTAAAAACAAGGTGGCAAACAATGACATGTGAGTTGTTTTGTGTGTGTAAACTTTGTTGTCAAAAGAAGAAGGGTTTATCCTCATATAAAGAGCCTTTGTATATATTAAGGAGCTGCCATGAGCCTCTACTCAACTAAAGGTACTTTACTCACACCAGGTGATCACTATTTCCCCAGTGATCCTCTGGCTATTCCAACCTATATAAGGACTTTATTTTAAAGAAGGGCTTCTGAGCTTTGAAACATGGAATCTTGTGAGTATCTATGGCCCTTTTAATAACCTGTTCCAAGAGCCCCAGCCAGCAAAAAGTGGGTTTTTATTTTGTTTTGTTTTTAAAAGAGCTGGAAGGGGGCCTCAATCAGCTCCAAAAGCAGCCACCTCCCAGATAAGGACACATGGTCATCATCCACACTAAAGACATAGGCCTCTATTTATCAAGCTGTCTACTTACCTGCATTCAACGGCCCCAATACGCTCGCCTAAGATCGCCTAACATTGCCGCCGCGGACCTGAATACGTTTGCCAAATTTATCAAGAAAGCTGTCAAAAAGCCGCGCACCAAGTACGGAGCGATAAGCAGCGGACTGTTGTTAACTAACAGTCATCGATCTTGCTGCTCTTCGGCTTTTTTACAGCTTTATTGATAAACTGTCACTAAACACCCACACTATAGTATACTGTTTAACCCCCTAAACCGCCGCTCCCGGACCCCGCCGCACCTACATAAAGTTATTAACCCCTAAACCGCTGCTCCCGGACCCCGCCGCACCTAAATAAAGTTATTAACCCCTAAACCGCCACTCCCGGAGCCCCCCGAACCTAAATAAAGTTATTAACCCCTAATCTGCCGCCCCCTATACCGCCGCCAACCTACATAAGCTTATTAACCCTTATCCTGCCGCTCCCGTAGCCCGCCGCAACTAAATAAAATGTTTAACCCCTAAAGCGCCGCTCCCGGAGCACACTGCCACCTACATTACATTTATTAACCCCTAATCTGCCCCCCTACACCGCCGCTACTATATTAAATGCATTAACCCCTAAACCTAAGTCTAACCCTAACCCCCATAGCTTAAATATAATTTAAATAAATGTAAATAAATATTACTATCATTAACTAAATTATTCCTATTTGAAACTAAATACTTACCTATAAAATAAACCCTAAGATAGCTACAATATAACTAATAGTTACATTGTATCTAGCTTAGGGTTTATTTTTATTTTACAGGTAACTTTGTATTTATTTTAACTAGGTACAATAGTTATTAAATAGTTATTAACTATTTAATAACTACTTAGCTAAAATAAGTACAAAATTACCTGTAAAATAAATCCTAACCTAAGTTACAATTACACCTAACACTATACTACAATTAAATACATTAAATACATTAAATGAATTAAATACAATTACCTACAATTAAATAAAATTAACTAAAATTAACTAAAGTACAACCCCCCACCCACTAAATTACAGAAAATTAAAAAAATTACAAGAATTTTAAACTAATTACAACTAATCTAAGCCCCCTAATAAAATAAAAAATCCCCCAAAATAATAAAATTCCCTACCCTATACTAAATTACAAATAGCCCTTAAAAGGGCTTTTTGCGGGGCATTGCCCCAAAGTAACCAGCTCTTTTACCTGTAGAAAAATAAATACAACCCCCAACATTAAAAACCCCCACCCACACACCCAACCATACTCTAAAACCCACCCAAACCCCCCTTAAAAAAACCTAACACTAACCATTCTATTGGCTGATAGGAACAAGGGATTTTATTTAATTGTAGGTAATTGTATTTAATTAATTTAATTGTAGTATAGTGTTAGGTGTAATTGTAACTTAGGTTAGGATTCATTTTACAGGTACTTTTGTAATTATTTTAGCTAGGTAGTTATTAAATAGGTAATAACTATTTAATAACTATTCTACCTAGTGAAAATAAATACAAAGTTGCCTGTAAAATAAAAATAAATCCTAAAATAGCTACAATGTAACTAATAGGTAAGTATTTAGTTTTATAATTTTATTTAGATGTATTTAAATTATAGTTAAGTTAGGGGGTGTTAGGGTTAGGGTTAGACTTAGATTTAGGGGTTAAACACTTTATTGAGTTGCGGCGGGGTCCGGGAGCGGCGGTTTAGAGGGTAAAACAGTATAATGTAGGTGGCGGCGGTGTAGGGGGTAGATTAGGGGTGTTTAGACTCTTGGTACATGTTAGGGTGTTAGGTGCAGACATTTCCCATAGGAATCAATGGGATATCGGGCAGCAGCCAACATGAGCTTTCGCTGCTGTCATACTCCCATTGATTCCTATGGGATCCGTCGCCTCCAGGGCGGCGGATTGAAAACCAGGTACGCTGGCCTGGAATAGTGGCGAGCGTACCTGGCTGTTCTTTGATAACTAGCAAAAGTAGTCAGATTGTGCCGAACTTGCGTTCGGAACATCTGTAATGACGTAAGCATCGATCTGTGTCGGACTGAGTCCGGCGGATCATATGTTACGTCACTATATTCTACTTTTGCCGGTCTGTAGGGCTTGATAACTATGGCGGATCAGCCTCGCCACAAATACGCTGCGGAATTCCAGCGTATTTGCGGTTCTTGGCTTGATAAATAGAGGCTATTGACTTCAATTTATTATTTGCCAGGTGGACAAGGTTCGCTCTCAGGAACCTTGTCTGCTCGTCTTCACAAGCCACAGCCCCATTGGTTGTACAGGAACAGGGACTGTCAATCATCCTGATCTGATTGCAATATTTTAAGTGAGAGCCTAAACTAGCGTTTCAGGCTCAGTAGCGCAAGCCTGACTTGCAGAGGTTCCAAAGCTGCATTTGCAGCATAATAAATGGGGCCCATTGTCTGTATGAAGACCATGGGGCCAATTTATCATGCCCGGTACGGCCCCTAATGCCTTCAGGCTCACCGGAAACAAAAGTTAATAATAAATCGGCCCCCATGTGTTGTCATCCACACTTAAAAAGTTAACTTTACTGTTGTAACAGATTTTTTTAACTGTTGGCTTACACAAATTTACAAATTTTCAAGAGTATTGTGGTGGTAAATATTGTTTTTCCGCATTACTAGCAGTTCTCCTTTGCTGTGCATGATACCAGGTATCAGCCTTTTAACCTAACCATACATGTTAATGGCAGGAAAACTTGCTGGCAATCAGTTAGAAAAGTAGACAAAGTGAAGCTCATTGTATTTCATTCCAACAATATCTTAGATAATGCTACATCATTTAAAAACTTGTTTTTCAATCATAATATCGCTGAAGTGAAAGAAAACAAGACAGCAAGGCTTGCCTCAGGATAGCATGGCAGTTCTTCTGTTTGATCAAGGTTATGCTCACCCAGAGGCATAACTGGTTTTTATGCAGCACAAGGGTTAATTGAGCTATGCTGCCCTTACCTTGACCTTAACCACCACCCTCCCCCTGCCCACCCTGCTTTTACCTTTTTCCCCTTGCAGCACAGTTCTGTATTAGGATCTGAGAATTTTAAATGGACAAAAAGCTCAAGGAATTCTATGAAGGAAAAGGTTACATTAAAGGGAAATTAAACACCAAAGCCTAGATTTGGAGTTTGGCGGTAGATGGGCTGTTAACGCTACGCAGGCTTTTTTCTGGCCGCACCATAAAATTAACTCTGGTATCGAGAGTTCAAAAAAATGCTGCGTTAGGCTCCAAAAAAGGAGCGTAGAGCATTTTTACCGCAAATGCAACTCTCGATACCAGAGTTGCTTACGGACGCGGCCAGCCTCAAAAACGTGCTCGTGCACGATTCTCCCATAGGAAACAATGGGGCTGTTTGAGCTGAAAAAAAACCTAACACCTGCAAAAAAGCAGCGTTCAGCTCCTAACACAGCCCCATTGTTTCCTATGGGGAAACACTTCCTACGTCTGCACCTAACACTCTAACATGTACCCCGAGTCTAAACACCCCTACCCTTACACTTATTAACCCCTAATCTGCCGCCCCCGCTATCGCTGACCCCCGCATTATATTATTAACCCCTAATCTTCCGCTCCGTAAACCGCCGCAACTTACATTATCCCTATGTACCCCTAATCTGCTGCCCCTAACACCGCCGACCCCTATATTATATTTATTAACCCCTAACCTGCCCCCCACAACGTCGCCGCCAGCTACTTACAATAATTAACCCCTAATCTGCCGAGCGGACCTGAGCGCTACTATAATAAAGTTATTAACCCCTAATCCGCCTCACTAACCCTATCATAAATAGTATTAACCCCTAATCTGCCCTCCCTAACATCGCCGACACCTAACTTCAATTATTAACCCCTAATCTGACGACCGGAGCTCATCGCTACTATAATAAATGGATTAACCCCTAAAGCTAAGTCTAACCCTAACACTAACACCCCCCTAACTTAAATATAATTTAAATCTAACGAAATTAATTAACTCTTATTAAATAAATTATTCCTATTTAAAGCTAAATACTTACCTGTAAAATACATCCTAATATAGCTACAATATAAATTATAATTATATTGTAGCTATTTTAGGATTAATATTTATTTTACAGGCAACTTGGTAATTATTTTAACCAGGTACAATAGCTATTAAATAGTTAAGAACTATTTAATAGTTACCTAGTTAAAATAATAACAAAATTACCTGTAAAATAAATCCTAACCTAAGTTATAATTAAACCTAACACTACCCTATCAATAAATTAATTAAATAAAATACCTACAATTAAATACAATTAACCTAACACTACACTATCAATAAATAAATTAAATACAATTGCTACAAATAACTACAATTACATAAACTAACTAAAGTACTAAAAATAAAAAATAACTGTTACAAAAAATAAAAAAATATTTACAAACATAAGAAAAATATTACAACAATTTTAAACTAATTACACCTACTCTAAGCCCCCTAATAAAATAACAAAGACCCCCAAAATAAAAAAATTCCCTACCCTATTCTAAATTAATAGAGTTAAAAGCTCTTTTACCTTACCAGCCCTGAACAGGGCCCTTTGCGGGGCATGCCCCAAGAAAATCAGCTCTTTTGCCTGTAAGAAAAACCATACAATACCCCCCCCAACATTACAACCCACCACCCACATACCCCTAATCTAACCCAAACCCCCCTTAAATAAACCTAACACTAAGCCCCTGAAGATCTTCCTACCTTGTCTTCACCATCCAGGTATCACCGATCCGTCCTGGCATCCGGTGCTGAAGAGGTCCAGAAGAGGCTCCAAAGTCTTCCTCCTATCCGGCAAGAAGAGGACATCCGGACCGGCAAACATCTTCTCCAAGCGGCATCTTCGATCTTCTTCCATCCGGTGCGGAGCGGGTCCATCTTGAATCAGCCGACGCGGATCCATCCTCTTCTTCTGGCGTCTCCCGAGGAATGACGGTTCCTTTAAGGGACGTCATCCAAGATGGCGTCCCTCGAATTCCGATTGGCTGATAGGATTCTATCAGCCAATCGGAATTAAGGTAGGAATATTCTGATTGGCTGATGGAATCAGCCAATCAGAATCAAGTTCAATCCGATTGGCTGATCCAATCAGCCAATCAGATTGAGCTTGCATTCTATTGGCTGTTCCGATGTAATTGTAGTTATTTGTAGCAATTGTATTTAATTTATTTATTGATAGTGTAGTGTTAGGTTAATTGTAGGTAATTGTAGGTATTTTATTTAATTAATTTATTGATAGGGTAGTGTAAGGTTTAATTATAACTTAGGTTAGGATTTATTTTACAGGTAATTTTGTTATTATTTTAACTAGGTAACTATTAAATAGTTCTTAACTATTTAATAGCTATTGTACCTGGTTAAAATAATTACAAAGTTGCCTGTAAAATAAATATTAATCCTAAAATAGCTACAATATAATTATAATTTATATTGTAGCTATATTAGGGTTTATTTTACAGGTAAGTATTTAGCTTTAAATAGGAATAATTTATTTAATAAGAGTTAATTAATTTCGTTAGATGTAAATTATATTTAAGTTAGGGGGGTGTTAGTGTTAGGGTTAGACTTAGCTTTAGGGGTTAATCCATTTATTATAGTAGCGATGAGCTCCGGTCGTCAGATTAGGGGTTAATAATTGAAGTTAGGTGTCGGCGATGTTAGGGAGGGCAGATTAGGGGTTAATACTATTTATGATAAGGTTAGTGAGGCGGATTAGGGGTTAATAACTTTATTATAGTAGCGCTCAGGTCCGCTCGGCAGATTAGGGGTTAATAAGTGTAGTTAGGTGTCGGCGACGTTGAGGGGGGCAGATTAGGGGTTAATAAATATAATATAGGGGTCGGCGGTGTTAGGGGCAGCAGATTAGGGGTACATAAGGATAACGTAGGTGGCGGCGCTTTGCGGTTGGCAGATTAGGGGTTAATTATTATAAGTAGCTTGCGGCGACGTTGTGGGGGGCAGGTTAGGGGTTAATAAATATAATACAGGGGTCGGCGGGGTTAGGGGCAGCAGATTAGGGGTACATAAGTATAACGTAGGTGGCGGTCGGCAGATTAGGGGTTAAAAAAATTTAATCGAGTTGCGGCGATGTGGGGGGACCTCGGTTTAGGGGTACATAGGTAGTTTATGGGTGTTAGTGTACTTTAGGGTACAGTAATTAAGAGCTTTATGAACCGGCGTTAGCCCAGAAAGCTCTTAACTCCTGCTATTTTCCTGCGGCTGGAGTTTTGTCGTTAGAGCTCTAACGCTCACTTCAGAAACGACTCTAAATACCGGCGTTAGGAAGATCCCATTGAAAAGATAAGATATGCAATTGACGTAAGGGGATCTGCGGTATGGAAAAGTCGCGGCTGAAAAGTGAGCGTTAGACCCTTTAATCACTGACTCCAAATACCGGCGGTAGCCTAAAACCAGCGTTAGGAGCCTCTAACGCTGGTTTTCACGGCTACCGCCGAACTCTAAATCTAGGCCTAAATAAATGCTATATCGAATGATGTGTTCAAAGATTAGTCTGAGAATGACATGTAGATGTTTATTGTATAGGTTTATTAGCTGTTTAAATATTGACAAGATAAGTGCAAAGTTTTAGTTTCTATAAAACAATGGGAGCTGCCATGTTGTAACTTAGGTTACCTTCTCTGCTGTGGCCAATTAGGAACAGTTATAAGCCGGTCACTAGAGTGTGCAGCCAATGGCTGTGTGGAATATAACAGTGTTCTGCACTTCCATTTCTAACAGGAACTGAAAAGCTCACAATTTCAGAATGGAATGATAGGAAAAAGGGACAAAATAAATAATGAAAGTATATTGCAGAGTTTTTTTATTTATGCAGTTTATCATTTTATATCACCACCTCAAAGTGTTTAATGTCCCTTTAAAGGAATATTAAACGGTGCTCCTTTGGTAAAAAGAAACTAATATGTAACAGGGACATTCCAGTCAAAATATAAATGTGCATAGATGAATTACATCTTTGAATAGAAACATATTTGCAATATACATGTATTGGCAAAAATGCTTCCCGTATTATTAAATAAATTAATCCTATTTAAAGCTAAATACTTAACTGTAAAATAAACCCTAATATAGCTACAATATAAATAATAATTATATTGTAGCTTTTTTAGGATTAATATTTATTTTACAGGCAACTTTGTATTTATTTTAACCAGGTACAATAGCTATTAAATAGTTATTTACTATTTAATAGCTACCTAGTTAAAATAATTACAAAATTACCTGTAAAATAAATCCTAACCTAAGTTATAATTAAACCTAACACTACACTATCAATAAATAAATAAAATAAACTACCTACAATTACCTACAATTATATCAACTAAACTAAATTACAAAAACAAACACTAAATTACAAAAAAACAAACACTAAATTACAAAAAATAAAAAAAGATTACAAGAATTTTAAACTAATTACACCTACTCTAAGCCCCCTAAAAAAATAACAAAGCCCCCCAAAATAAAAAAATGCCCTACCCTATTCTAAAATAAAAATTGTAAAGCTCTTTTACCTTACCAGCCCTTAAAAGGGCCTTTTGCAGGGCATGCCCCAAAGAATTCTGCTCTTTTGCCTGTAAAAAAAAACATACAATACCCCTCCCCAACATTACAACCCACCACCCACATACCCCTAATCTAACCCAAACCGCCCTTAAATAAAACTAACACTAAGCCCCTGAAGATCTCCCTACCTTGTCTTCACCACGCCGGGTATCACTGATCCGTCCAGAAGAGGGTCCGAAGTCTTCATCCTATCCGGCAAGAAGAGCTCCTCCAGAGGGTCCAAAGTCTTCATCCTATCCGGGCAGAAGAGGAGAGCCGGACCGGCAAACATCTTCATCCAGGCGGCATCTTCTATCTTCTTCCATCCGGTGCGGAGCGGGACCATCTTCAAGCAGCCGACGCGGAGCCATCCTTCTTCACCGACGGACTAACGACGAATGAAAGTTTCTTTAAGGAACATCATCCAAGATGGCTTCCCTCGAATTCCGATTGGCTGATAGGATTCTATCAGCCAATCGGAATTAAGGTAGGAAAAATCTGATTGGCTGATTGAATCAGTCAATCAGATTCAAGTTCAATCCGATTGGCTGATCGGAACAGCCAATAGAATGCAAGCTCAATCAGCCAATCGGATTGAACTTGAATCTGATTGGCTGATTCAATCAGCCAATCAGACTTTTCCTACCTTAATTGGTGGGTGGTGGGTTGTAATGTTGGGGGAGGTATTGTATGTTTTTTTTTACAGGCAAAAGAGCAGAATTCTTTCGGGCATGCCCCGCAAAAGGCCCTTTTAAGGGCTGGTAAGGTAAAAGAGCTTTACAATTTTTATTTTAGAATAGGGTAGGGCATTTTTTTATTTTGGGGGGCTTTGTTATTTTTTTAGGGGGATTAGAGTAGGTGTAATTAGTTTAAAATTCTTGTAATCTTTTTTTATTTTTTTGTAATTTAGTGTTTGTTTGTTTTTGTAATTTAGTGTTTGTTTTTTTTGTAATTTAGTTTAGTTGATATAATTGTAGGTAATTTTAGGTAGTTTATTTAATTTATTTATTGATAGTGTAGTGTTAGGTTTAATTGTAACTTAGGTTAGGATTTATTTTACAGGTAATTTTGTAATTATTTTAACTAGGTAACTATTAAATAGTTATTAACTATTTAATAGCTATTGTACCTGGTTAAAATAAATACAAAGTTGCTGGTAAAATAAATATTAATCCTAAAATAGCTACAATATAATTATTATTTATATTGTAGCTATATTAGGGTTTATTTTACAGGTAAGTATTTAGCTTTAAATAGGATTAATTTATTTAATAAGAATTATTTTATTTCGTTAGAATAAAATTATATTTAATTTAGGGGGGTGTTAGGGTTAGACTTAGCTTTAGGGGTTAATACATTTATTAGCATAGCGGTGAGGTCCGGTCGGCAGATTAGGGGTTATAATTGTAGGTAGGTGGCGGTGACGTTGGGGGCGGCAGATTAGGGGTTAATAAATATAATATAGGGGTCGGCAGTGTTAGGGGCAGCAGATTAGGGGTACATAGGGATAACGTAGGTTGCGGCGGTGTACGGAGTGGAAGATTAGGGGTTAAAAATAATATGCAGGGGTCAGCGATAGCGGGGGCGGCAGATTAGGGGTTAATAAGTGTAAGGCTAGGGGTGTTTAGACTCGGGGTACTTGTTAGGGTGTTAGGTGCAGACTTAGGAAGTGTTTTC
Source organism: Bombina bombina (assembly GCF_027579735.1). Lineage (NCBI taxonomy): Eukaryota > Metazoa > Chordata > Amphibia > Anura > Bombinatoridae > Bombina > Bombina bombina. The sequence continues at coordinate 378,967,874 of NC_069501.1, forward strand.
CCATAGGAAACAATGGGGCTGCGTTAGGAACTGAACGCTGCTTTTTTGCAGGTGTTAGGTTTTTTTTCAGCCCAAACTGCCCCATTGTTTCCTATGGGGAAATCGTGCACAAGCACGTTTTTTAAGCTGGCCGTGTCCGTAAGCACCGCTGGTATTGAGAGTTGCAGTGGCGGTAAATTATGCTATACGATCCCTTTTTGGAGCCTAACGCAGCCTTCTGTGAACTCTAAATACCAGCGGTATTTAAAAGGTGCGGGGGAAAAAATACACGCGTAGCTAACGCACCCCTTTGGCCGCAGAACTCTAAATCTAGCCGTAAGTTTTTATCCTGTTAGTTCTGGGCATTAGCAAATCTGACTCCCTGTTATCTAGTCTATTCACTAGCCTAGACATTTTATGACATCAGGCTAAGATAATGCTTCCTGCAAAAGCTTTCTCCTTCATGTAGCGCTCTGACAGGAAGCACAAATGTAGAGTAAAAAAATAAATAAAAGGTAAAATCAAGTTAAATAGATGAATAATATATATTACAATAATTTATATTAACTATAAGCAACTGCTTAGTGTTTTATTATTACAACAATTAAACTGACTGTTTAACATCCCTTTAAAGGAATAGAAAACAGTCTGTTTTATTGTTGTATTAAAAAACCACAAAGCAGTGGGCTATACTTTAAGGACCACTAAATACAAATTGTAAACTACATGATTTTGAACCTTCATATCTGAGAATAATTTTGCAATGAAAACTGCAAATGAGTATATTGTTTTATGTTTATTCATTTCACTGAATTCCCTGTCCCCCAGAACAAATGAATCCTTGCTAACCAATCACAAACTAATATTCAAATATAGCACAAACTCTCGGCTAGATTAATAGTTTTTGTCGGTAAAGCTGTGTGGTGCTAATGCTCCCTTTTTCTCACTGCTCACTTAAGGCAGCGCTGGTATTACGAGTTTTCTGCAAGCCGGCGTTAGCCTCAGAAAAGTGAGCATTGAGCAAAATTTAGCTCCACATCTCACCTCAATACCAGCGCTGCTTACGGTAGCGGTGAGATGGCTAAACGTACTTGTGCACGATTTCCCCATAGGAAACAATGGGGCTGAGAAACCTGCAAAAAAGCAGCGTTCAGCTCTTAACGCAGTCCCATTGATTACTATGGGGAAATACATTTTATGTCTACACCTAACACCCTAACATGAACCCGAGTCTAAACACCCCTAATCTTACACTTATTAACCCCTAATCTGCCGCCCCGACATCGCCGACACCTGCATTATAATATTAACCCCTAATCTGCCACTCAGGACACCGCCGCCACCTACACTATACTTCTGAACCCCTAATCTGCTGCCCCTAACATCGCCGAACCCTACATTATATTTATTAACCCCTAATCTGCCCCCCCAACGTCGCCGCAACCTAACTACACTTATTAACCCCTAATCTGATGCCCACAACGTCGCCACCACTATAATAAAGTTATTAACCCTAACCCCCCCTAACTTAAATATAATTTAAATAAGTCTAAATAAAATAACTATAATTAAATAAATTATTCCTATTTAAAACTAAATACTTACCTATAAAATAAACCCTAACGTCTAGATTTAGAGTTTTGCGTTAGAAGGGGTGCGTTAGCTACGCGTGTCTTTTTTCCCCAGCACCTTTTAAACAATGCTTGTATATAGAGTTCTCTGAAGGGCTGCGTTAGGCTCCAAAAAGGGAGCATAGAGCATAATTTACCGCCATTGCAACTCTAAATACCAGCATTGCTTACGGACGCGGCCAGCTTCAAAAACGTGCTCTGCACGATTCCCCCATAGGAAACAATGGGGCAGTTTGAGCTGAAAAAAAACCTAACACCTGCAAAAAAGCAGCGTTCAGCTCCTAACGCAGCCCCATTGTTTCCTATGGGGAAACATTTCCTAAGTCTGCACCTAAAACCCTAACATGTACCCCGAGTCTAAACACTCCTAACCTTACACTTATTAACCCCTAATCTGCTGCCCCGCTATCGCTGACCCCTGCATTTTATTATTAACCCCTAATCTGCCGCTCCGTACACCGCCGCAACCTACATTATCCCTATGTACCCCTAATCTGCTGCCCCTAACACCGCCGACCCCTATATTATATTTATTACCCCCTAATCTGCCCCCCCCCCCAACGTCGCCGCTATCTACCTACACTTATTAACCCCTAATCTGACGCCACTATAATAAATATATTAACCCTTAACCGCCTCACTCCCGCCTCAAAAACCCTATAATATATAGTATTAACCCCTAATCTGCCCTCCCTAACATCGCCGACACCTAACTTCAAGTATTAACCCCTAATCTGCCAACCGGACCTCGCCGCTACTCTAATAAATGTATTAACCCCTAAAGATAAGTCTAACCCTAACACTAACACCCCCCTAAGTTAAATATAATTTTTATCTAACGAAATAAAATAAATCTTATTAAATAAATTAATCCTATTTAAAGCTAAATACTTACCTGTAAAATAAACCCTAATATAGCTACAATACAAATAATAATTATATTGTAGCTATTTTAGTATTTATATTTATTTTACAGGCAAATTTGTATTTATTTAAACTAGGTACAATAGCTATTAAATAGTTAATAACTATTTAATAGCTACCTAGTTAAAATAATTACAAAATTACCTGTAAAATAAATCCTAACCTAAGTTACAATTAAACCTAACACTACACTATCAATGAATTAATTAACTAAACTACCTACAATTATCTACAATTAAATCAACTAAACTAAATTACAGAAAAAAAACACTAAATTACAAAAAATAAAAAAAGATTACAAGAATTTTAAACTAATTACAGCTACTCTAAGCCCCCTAAAAAAATAACAAAGCCCCCCAAAATAAAAAAATGCCCTACCCTATTCTAAAATATAAATTAAACAACTCTTTTACCTTACCAGCCCTTAAAAGGGCCTTTTGCGGGGCATGCCCCAAAGAAAACAGCTCTTTTGCATTTTATATAAACGTACAATACCCCCCCAACATTACAACCCACCACCCACATACCCCTAATCTAACCCAAACACCCCTTAAAAAACTTAACACTAAGCCCCTGAAGATTTCCCTACCTTATCTTCACCATGCCGGGTATCACCGATCCGTCCAGAAGAGGGTCCGAAGTCTTCATCCTATCCGGCAAGAAGAGGTCCAGAAGAGGGTCCGAAGTCTTCATCCTATCCGGCAAGAAGAGGACATCCGGACCGGTAGACATCTTCATCCAGGCGGCATCTTCTATCTTCTTCCATCCGGCGCTGAGCGGGACCATCTTGAAACAGCCGACGCGGATCCATCCTCTTCTTCCGGTGACTCCCGACGTATGAAGGTTCCTTTAAGTGACGTCATCCAAGATGACGTCCCTCGAATTCTGATTGGCTGATAGGATTCTATCAGCCAATCGGAATTAAGGTAGGAAAAATCTGATTGGCTGATTGAATCAGCCAATCAGATTCAAGTTCAATCGGATTGGCTGATCCAATCAGCCAATCAGATTGAGCTCGCATTCTATTGGCTGTTCCAATCAGTACACCTACTCTAAGCCCCCTAAAAAAATAACAAAGCCCCCCAAAATAAAAAAATGCCCTACCCTATTCTAAAATAAAAATTAAACAGCTCTTTTACCTTACCAGCCCTTAAAAGGGCCTTTTGCAGGGCATGCCCCAAAGAAAACAGCTCTTTTGCATTTAAATAAACATACAATACCCCCCCCAACATTACAACCCACCACCCACATACCCCTAATCTAACCCAAACACCCCTTTAAAAAACCTAACACTAAGCCCCTGAAGATCTCCCTACCTTATCTTCACCACGCCGGGTATCACCGATCCGTCCAGAAGAGGGTCCAAAGTCTTTATCCTATCCGGCAAGAAGTGGTCCAGAAGAGGGTCCGAAGTCTTCATCCTATCCGGCAAGAAGAGGACATCCTGACCTGTAGACATCTTCATCCAGGCGGCATCTTCTATCTTCTTCCATCCGGCGCTGAGCGGGACCATCTTGAAGCAGCCGACGCGGATCCATCCTCTTCTTCTGGCGACTCCCGACGAATGAAGGTTCCTTTAAGTGACGTCATCCAAGATGGCGTCCCTCGAATTCCGATTGGCTGATAGGATTCTATCAGCCAATCGGAATTAAGGTAGGAAAAATCTGATTGGCTGATTGAATCAGCCAATCAGATTCAAGTTCAATCCGATTGACTGATCCAATCAGCCAATCAGATTGAGCTTGCATTCTATTGGCTGTTCCGATCAGCCAATAGAATGCGAGCTCAATCTGATTGGCAGATTGGATCAGCCAATCCGATTGAACTTGAATCTGATTGGCTGATTCAATCAGCCAATCAGATTTTTCCTACCTTAATTCCGATTGGCTGATAGAATCCTATCAGCCAATCGGAATTCGAGGGACGCCATCTTGGATGACGTCACTTAAAGGAACCTTCATTCGTCGGGAGTCACCAGAAGAAGAGGATGGATCCGCGGCGGCTGCTTCAAGATGGTCCCGCTCCGCACCGGATGGAAGAAGATAGAAGATGCCGCCTGGATGAAGATGTATACCGGTCCGGATGTCCTCTTCTTGCCGGATAGAATGAAGACTTCGGACCCTCTTCTGGACCTCTTCTTGCTGGATAGGATGAAGACTTCGGACCCTCTTCTGGACGGATCGGTGATACCCGGCGTGGTGAAGATAAGGTAGGGAGATCTTCAGGGGCTTAGTGTTAGATTTTTTAAGGGGTGTTTGGGTTAGATTAGGGGTATGTGGGTGGTGGGTTGTAATGTTGGGGGGTATTGTATGTTTATTTAAATGCAAAAGAGCTGTTTTCTTTGGGGCATGCCCCGCAAAAGGCCGTTTTAAGGGCTGGTAAGGTAAAAGAGCTGTTTAATTTTTATTTTAGAATAGGGTAGGGCATTTTTTAATTTTGGGGGGCTTTGTTATTTTTTTAGGGGGCTTAGAGTAGGTGTAATTAGTTTAAAATTCTTGTAATCTTTTTTTATTTTTTGTAATTTAGTGTTTGTTTTTTTGTAATTTAGTTTAGTTGATTTAATTGTAGATAATTTAAGGTAGTTTAGTTAATTAATTTATTGATAGTGTAGTGTTAGGTTTAATTGTAACTTAGGTTAGGATTTATTTTACATGTAATTTTGTAATTATTTTAACTAGGTAGCTATTAAATAGTTATTAACTATTTAATAGCTATTGTACCTAGTTTAAATAAATACAAATTTGCCTGTAAAATAAATATAAATCCTAAAATAGCTACAATATAATTATTATTTATATTGTAGCTATATTAGGGTTTATTTTACAGGTAAGTATTTAGCTTTAAATAGGATTAATTTATTTAATAAGATTTATTTTATTTCGTTAGATAAAATTATATTTAACTTAGGGGGGTGTTAGTGTTAGGGTTAGACTTAGCTTTAGGGGTTAATACATTTATTAGAGTAGCGGCGAGGTCCGGTTGGCAGATTAGGGGTTAATACTTGAAGTTAGATGTCGGCGATGTTAGGGAGGGCAGATTAGGGGTTAATATTATTTATTATAGGGTTTTTGAGGCGGGAGTGAGGCGGTTTAGGGGTTAATACATTTATTATTGTGGCGGCGAGGTCTGGTCGGCAGATTAGGGGTTAATAAGTGTAGGGAGATAGCGGCGACGTGGGGGGGCAGATTAGGGGGTAATAAATATAATATAGGTGTCAGCGGTGTTAGGGGCCGCAGATTAGGGGTACATAGGGATAATGTAGGTTGCGGCGGTGTGCGGTCGGCAGATTAAGGGTTAAAAAAATTTAATAGAGTGGCGGCGATGTGGGGGGACCTCGGTTTAGGGGTACATAGGTAGTTTATGGGTGTTAGTGTACTTTAGAGCACAGTAGTTAGGAGCTTTATGAAACAGCGTTAGCCCAGAAAGCTCTTAACTCCTGACTTTTTTCTGTGGCTGGAGTTTTGTCGTTAGAGTTCTAACGCTCACTTCAGCCAAGACTCTAAATACCAGCATTAGAAAGATCCCATTGAAAAGATAGGATACGCAATTGACGTAAGGGGATCTGCGGTATGGAAAAGTTGCAGCTGGAAAGTGAGCGTTAGACCCTTACCTACAAGACTCTAAATCCCAGCGGCCGACCAAAACCAGCGTTAGGACCCCCTAACGCTGGCTTGGACGGCTAATGCAGAACTCTAAATCTAAGCGTTTGCTAGCTACAATATAACAAATAGTTACATAGTAGCTATTTTAGGATTTATATTTATTTTACAGGCAACTTTGTATTTATTTTAACTAGGTACAATAGTTTTTAAATAGATATTAACTATTTAATAACTACCTAGCTAAAATAAGTACAAATTTACCTGTAATATAACCCCTAACCTAAGTTACAATTACACCTAACACTACACTATAATTAAATTAATTACCTAAACTAACTACAATTAAATACAATTAAATTAAATAAACTAAATTACGGAAAAAAAAAAAAAAACTAAATTACAGAAAATAATAAATTAATTACAATTTTTTAAACTAATTACACCTAATCTACCCCCCCTAATAAAATAAAAAAGCCCCCCAAAATAATAAAAATCCCTAACCTATACTAAATTACAAATAGCCCTTAAAAGGGCCTTTTGCGGGGCATTGCCCCAAAGTAATCAGCTCTTTTACCTGTAAAGAAAAATACAATACCCCCCAACATTAAAACCCACCACCCACACACCCAACCCTACTCTAAAACCCACCCAATCCCCCCTTAATAAAACCTAACACTACCCCCTTGAAGATCACCCTACCTTGAGACGTCTTCACCCAGCCGGGCACAAGTGGTCCTCCAGACAGTCCAAAGTCTTCATCCAGGCGGCATCTTCTATCTTCTTCCATCCGGAGCGGAGCGGGTCCATCTTGAAGACATCCGACGCGGAGCATCCTCTTTGTTCAACTGCGACTGGAACAATGACGGGTCCTTTAAATTACGTCATCCAAGATGGCGTCCCTTCAATTCCGATTGGCTGATAGAATTTTATCAGCCAATCAGAATTAAGGTAGAGAAAATCCTATTGGCTGATCCTATTGGTGGGTTTTAATGTTGGGGGGGGGGGTATTGTATTTTTCTTTACAGGTAAAAGAGCTGATTACTTTGGGGCAATGCCCCACAAAAGGCCCTTTTAAGGGCTATTTGTAATTTAGTATAGGGTAGGGATTTTTATTATTTTGGGGGGCTTTTTATTTTATTAAGGGGATTAGATAAGGTGTAATTAGTTTAAAAAAATTGTAATTATTTTATTATTTTCTGTAATTTAGTTTTTTTTCCGTAATTTAGTTTATTTAATTTAATTGTATTTAATTGTAGTTAGTTTAGGTAATTAATTTAATTATAGTGTAGTGTTAGGTGTAATTGTAATTTAGGTTAGGGTTTATTTTTACGGGTAAATTTGTATTTATTTTAGCTAGGTAGTTATCAAATAGTTAATAACTATTTAATAACTTTTGTATCTAGTTAAAATAAATGCAAAGTTGCCTGTAATATAAAAAATAAACCCTAAGAGAGATACAAATGTAACTATTAGTTATTTTGTAGCTAGCTTAGGGTTTATTTTATAGGTAAGTATTTAGTTTTAAATAGGAATAATTTATTTAATTGTAGTAATTTTATTTTGTTTTATTTAAATAATATTTAAGTTAGGGGGGTTAGGTTTAGGGTTAGACTTAGGTTTAGGGATTAATACATTTAATATAGTGTTGGCGACGTTGGCGACGGCAGATTAGGGGTTAATAAATGTAGGTAGGTGTCGGCAATGTTAGGGACGGCAGATTAGTGGTTAATAAAATTTAACTAGTTTTTGTGAGGCGGGATTGTGGCGGTTTAGGGGTTAATATATTTATTTATTTAAGTGGCGACGATGTCCGTTCGGCAGATTAGGGGTTAAAAACTTTAAGTGTTTGCGATGTGTGGGAGGGGCCTCGGTTTAGGGGTTAATAGGTAGTTTATGGGTGTTAGTGTACTTATTAGCACTTTAGTCAAGAGTCTTATGTTACGGCGTTAGCCCATAAAACTCTTAACTACTGACTTTTAAATGCGGTATCAGTCTTGACAGGAGAGGGTGTACTGCTCACTTTTTCCAAGACTTGTAATACCGGTGTTAGGAAAATCCCATTGAAAAGATAGGATACGCAATTGACGTAAGGGGATTTGCTGTATGCTCGAGTCGTGGAAAAAAAGTGAGCAGTACACCTGTACCTGTCAGACTCGTAATGCCAGCGGGCGTTAAAAAGCAGCGTTGGGACCCCTCAAAGCTGCTTTTTAAGGCTAACGCAAAACTTGTAATCTAGCCGTCTGTTTGTACATGTGTGGTTAAGAGAGACTAGGTAAGCCTACTGTTTTCTCTTCCCTCAAAAGGACAGTATACAGTAAAATAGTTTTTTACTTTAATGCGTTTCCAATTACTTTTTTTTACCAACTGCAATGTATGAAAATGTAGGAAAATTTGCTTTTAAGCTTTATTTGTGTATATGAAATAGCTGATTTTGTATTTTGAAACCACAACCTAATACTTATATTGTATGTATAATCAGATGTCATTACTTTATCCCACTGTGTACATATACATGCTTCTTTATCTTATATCTGTCCATAAAACAAAGACCAATACTTGGAGAGAACGATGGAAAATTAACATTTTATTACCTTATCTCTTCTATACCCCACTGGGAGTGCAATTTCTTCTGCTGGCTGTGTTTACACAGCTTATCTATAGCTTGGAACTAAGGCCAGAAACTTTCTGAATAGGTGGGGATACCGCAGGCTAACTTGTCACATGTCTAATATCAATTTTATACAATCTATGTAGGGAGGGCGGATGGGCGTTCAGTCGAAGAGCCAGGTTTTGACTCCTTTCTGATCTTTGTAAGGAAGGTGGATTGTCTGAGAAGCAGCGGGGGGGGGGGGGGTTCCATGTCTTTGCTGCCATGTGGGAGAAGGATCTTCTGCCTGCTGTGGATTTGCTGATGCGGGAGATGACTGCGAGTGCTTGGTCGGCTGATCGGAGTTGTCTGGTGGGGGTGTAGAAATTAACGATGTATTCGGGTCCGATGTTGTGTAGGGCCTTGAACGCGTGGGTAAGGAGCTTGAAGGTGATCCTCTTGTTGATGGGGAGCCAGTGAAGGTTCCTTAGGTGTTCGGTGATGTGGCATTGGAGAGGGATGTCGAGGATGAGTCTGGCTGAGGCGTTCTGGATATGTTGGAGTCTCTTTTGGAGTTTGATGGTGGAGCCGGCATAGAGTGCATTGCCATAGTCCAACCGGCTGCTGATAAGGGCATGGGTGACTGTTTTCCTGGTTTTGGTAGGGATCCACTTGAAGATTTTTCATAGCAGGTGGAGGATGTGGAAGCATGTTGAGGTGATGGCATTGATTTGTCGGTTCATGGAGAGTGAGGAGTCCAGGATGAAGCCTAGATTTTGTGCGTGGTCGGTTGGGGTTGGAGGGTGACTGAGGGCTGTGGGCCACCAGGAGTCATCCCATGTGGATTTATTGGGTCCAAAGAGGAGGACTTCGGTTTTGTCTGTGTTCAGTTTGAGCCAGTTGTCATTCATCCAGGCAGCTACTGCTGTCTGGCCTTCGTGGACGTTCTTTTTGGTGGTGGTGGGATCTCGGGTGAGTGAGATGATTAACTCGGTGTCATCGGCATAGGAGACGATGTTGAGGTCATGGCGTCGGATGATGGCTGCAAGAGGAGCCAAGTAGATGTTGAAGAGGGTGGGGCTTTGGAGGATAAAGGCGGGAGTCTGACTTTCTGGGTCCTGCCAGTGAGGAAGGAGGTGATCCATTCCAGGGCTTTGCTGCGGATGCCAGCATCATGTAGGCAGGTGCAGAGGGTGTTGTGGTCGACAGTGTCGAAGGCTGCTGAGAGGTTTAGGAGGATTAGGGCGGCAGTTTCTCCTCGGTCGACCATGGATCGGATGTCATCTGTGGCAGCATGGAGGGCAGTCTGGGTCCAGGGTGTAGTTGGCCTCAATGTGGTCAATAAGTTGCGAGTTGATGGACTTCTCTATGACTTTGGCTGGGAAGGGGAGTAGAGAGATGGGGCCATGGGGCCTGCCAAGGGTTTCTTCAGCAGAGGTTTCAGTTCCGCGTGTTTCCAGACATCCGGGAAGGTGCCGGTTTTGATGGAGCAGTTGACGGTGTGGCGGAGTTGAGGGGCGATGGTGTTGCTTGCTTTGTTGAATATGTGATGGGGGCATGGGTCCGAGGGTGCACAGGAGTGGATAGATTTCATGATTCTGAGGGTATCCTCTGTGATGAGGGGGCTCCATATACTTTGTGTGTGGTGTGGGGGGCGAATTTGGGAGGGGTGTCGTTGGGTGTAGGGGAGTGGGTGGTGGAGGTTGAGTTATGAGGTGTGAAACTGTCTTAGATGTTGAGGATCTTGCGGTGGAAGTGTGCAGCAAGGGTATTGCAGAGGTCCTAGGAGGGTAGGATGTTGGTGGTGTCTCTGTTGGGTTTAGAGAATTCCTTGATGACTGACAACAATTCCTTGCTGTTGTGTGCATTAGAGTTGATTCTGTCTTCGATGACTGTTATTTTGGCAGTTTTTATGAGGTGGTGGTGGGTGGTGATTGCTTCCTTAAAGGCAGCTTTTTCCAGAAGGGTCTTGCTGGATTTCCAGGTTTTTTCCAATCATCTGCAGTGGCGTTTGTAGTCCTGAAGGGCCGTGGTGAAACAGCTGGCCTTGTTGGTGGTTTGGCGGCTGGACGTTTTTTTGAGGGGGGCGAGGGTGTTGGAGCAGTCTTTAATCCAGAGGTGAAGGTTGCGTGCAGAGGAGTTGGCGTCTGTGGAGGTAGGTGGGGAGGATTTGTTTAGGGTGCAGTGTAGTTGGTCTTGGGTGATGTTGTTACAGTTTCTGCGGGGTGGGTGGTACTTTCGGAGGTGGGTGGTGGGTTTGTTGAAGGAGAAGTGTATGCAGTGGTGGTACAATGTTATACAAACAAAACCTGCTGCCAGGGCAGTAGAGTATGCAACTATGTATAAAATTGCTATCAACATTGTTCTAAACACTGCTGCCAGATGGGTCATTCGCACACTCCTAAGCTACCTAGAATTACTCTTTAGCAAAGAATACCAAGAGAACTAAGCAAAAATAATAATAGAAGTAAATTGGAAAGTTATTTATAACTGTATGATCTATCTGAATCATGAACATTTAATTTTTACTTTTCTGTCTCTTTAAAGGACCAGTCAATACAGCAGATTTGCATAATAAACAAATGCAAGATAACAAGACAATGCAATAGCACATAGGCCCCTATTTAACAAAGTCCTGTTGGACCTGATCTGACAGTGTGGATCAGGTCCGACAGACCTTGCTGAATGTGGAGAGCAATACGCTCTCCATATTCAGCATTGCACCAGCAGCTCTTGTGAACTGCTGGTGCAACGCCGCCCCCTGCAGATTCGCGGCCAATCGACCACCAGCAGGGGTTTTTCAATCAACCCGATCGTACTCGATCGAGTTGAATTGCGACGATGTGCAATGCTGAATATGGAGAGCGTATTGCTCTCCACATTCAGCAAGGTCTGTCAGACCTGATCCACACTGTCGGATCAGGTCCAACAGGACTTTGTTAAATAGGGGCCTATGTGCTATTGCATTGTCTTGTTATCTTGCATTTGTTGATTATGCAAATCTGCCTGAAGGCTCGCCAGAAACATGGGGCTTCAAGCTCCATACGGAACTTGATAGATATGCCCCTTAGTCTGAACTTCAAATGAATAGTAGATTTTTTTTCTGACAATTTTAAAAATTATGTCTATTTCCACTCCCCTTGTACCATGTGACAGCCATCAGCCAATCACATGGTACAAGTTCAATCCGATTGGTTGATTAAATCAACCATTTGGATTTTTCCTACCTTAATTCCGATTGGCTGATAGAATCCTATCAGCCAATCGGAATTCGAGGGACGCCATCTTGGATGACGTCATTTAAAGGAACCGTCATTCGTCGAGTAGTCGTTGTGCTGGAAGGATACTCCGCATCGAATGTCTTCAAGATGGAGCCGCTCCTCGTCGGAAGACGATAGAAGATGCCGCTTGGATGAAGCCTTCATCCGGTCCGGATGTCCTCTTCTGCCCGGATAGGATGAAGACTTCTGCCGGTCTGGATGTCCTCTTCTGCCCCATCGGATGAAGACTTCTGCCCGGATCGGATGACCACTTGTGCCTGGCTGGGTGAAGACGGCTCAAGGTAAGATGATCTTCAATGGGGTAGTGTTAGGTTTTTTAAGGGGGGGATTGGGTGGATTTTAGAGTAGGGGTGTGTGGGTGGTGGGTTGTAATGTTGGGGGGGTATTGTATTTTTTTACAGGTAAAAGAGCTGATTACTTTGGGGCAATGCCCCGCAAAAGGCCCTTTTAAGGGCTATTTGTAATTTAGTATAGGGTAGGGCATTTTATTATTTTGGGGGGCTTTTTATGTTATTAGGGGGATTAGATTAGTTGTAATTAGTTTAAACTTCTTGTAATTTTTTTTTTCTGTAATTTAGTGGGGTTTTTTCGTAATTTAGTTTATTGAATTTAATTGTAATTAATTGTAGGTAGTTTAGGTAATTAGTTTAATGATAGTGTAGTGTTAGGTAGTGATGTCGCAAACCTAAAATTTTGCGTTCGCAAATGGCGAACGCGAACTTCCGCAAATGTTCGCGAACCGGCGAACCGGGCGAACCGCCATAGACTTCAATGGGCAGGCGAATTTTAAAACCCACAGGGACTCTTTCTGGCCACAATAGTGATGGAAAAGTTGTTTCAAGGGGACTAACACCTGGACTGTGGCATGCCGGAGGGGGATCCATGGCAAAACTCCCATGGAAAATTACATAGTTGATGCAGAGTCTGGTTTTAATCCATAAAGGGCATAAATCACCTAACATTCCTAAATTGTTTGGAATAACGTGCTTTAAAACATCAGGTATGATGTTGTATCGATCAGGTAGTGTAAGGGTTACGCCCGCTTCACAGTGACAGACCAAACTCCCCGTTTAATGCACCGCAAACAACTGCAAACAGTCCATTTGCACAGTGCCCCTGTTTTTGGGACCGGGCACTTTGGCATGAAGATTTACATTCACTTTAACCTTCCAAAGATACATCCAGGTATGGTATCATCATTTTATTATACTCATTGGTACAACTTAAGGGGACAGTCAAGTCGAGATTGAATTTTCGTGGTTCGGATGGGGCACGCAATTTTGAGCAACTTTTTAGTTTGCTCTGTTGTCGATTTTTCTTCGTTCTTTTGGTATCTTTGTTTGAAAAAGCAGGAATGTGCGTATGGGAGCTGGACCGTTTTTGGTTCGGCACCTGGGTGGTGCTTTCTGATTGGTGTCTAAATGTAGCCACCGGTAGGCAGGCGCTGCCCAGGTTCTGAACCAGGGATGAGCCGTCTCCTAGGCTTACATTCAAGTGGAGATGCCAAGAGAACAAAGAAGGTTTGATAAGGGAAGTAGATTTGAGGGTTGCTTGGAGTTGCGTGCTCTATGTGAACCGTGCAGGTTTGGTTTTGACTAGACTATCCCTTTAAGACCCTTATAATTAGAATTAAGATATGTTAAAAATTCCCTGGCCTCCAGTTTGGGTATAAAAAATAAATATACACACCAACACATATGTGTATATATATATATATATATATATATATATATATATATATACATATATATAGTTTGTATGCGTTAATTTTATTCTGAAGGAGTTTATTGTTGAAAAAACTTGATAGCTCCCACCAACTTATATAGAGATTGGGGGAAAACTAAGGCAAAATTAGCCCACATAGCTTAAAGTTAAGTCCATAATCAATCTATTGACAGCAATAAGAGTTTCAAATAGTTTGACTTTTGCTGTTAGAACAAAACCTATATGCGCCAACACCAATCACCAGCTAGCTTCCCAGCAGTGCATTGCTGCTCATGCGCCTAGGTTTACTCTTCAACAAAGGATACCAAGAAAATAAGGCACATTATAGATTATTATTAAAGGTAAATTGAAAGGTTGTTTAACCCCTTAAGGACCAGCGACGTACCCTGTATGTCACTGGCCTTTTTTTGGGACTTGATTGTTTTATAGCGCGGTCTTGCCACCAGCGTTGAGACTGCTCTATTCCACAAAGCCTGCTGGAGGGAGTGCATTAATAGCGTGTTCTTGCTAGACTTGTGCTATTTTGTCCTGAAAAAACCCTTAACGACCAGTGACATACAGGGTACATTGTGGTCATTAAGGGGTTAATATTGCATGCTCTGTCAGAATCATAGAGGTGTAATTTTGACTTTACTGGTCATTTTAAACAGTTGTTAAACTTTCAGTGTTAGCTGGAAAACGTTTTATTTGTTATTTTTTTTTGTTTATCAATGTCTTTACTTTGTACTTGCATCTCCCCTACCTTGGCCTAGCAGACACCTATTTCTGCAGTATAAATGTATAGTGACAGTTGCATCTGAGAAAAATAACCTAATTTTGTGAAAAGAACCTTTCTTTTTAACAGACATAACATTTTCAGATGTACTACCAATGATAATCACTGTGGGAGAAGCAATGAACCAGCCCATATTTTAAAATGTCTTTGTAGTGACCCTTGGATTTTATTACCTGATATTATTGATCTCTCACAATAGGGTTAAATGCATAGGTAAAGTCCCACTTCTATATGCAGCTCCTGTGCAGGGCACAGCCGGTCCACAATCAGTAGGTTTCACGACCTAGCCAATCATCTGTTGCCGTTTCTGAACATGACAGACTTCCTGCTTCTGAATGGGGCTTTAACTACATATTTAACAACTTTGCTGGGATTAAAATTGTATTTATATAGAAGAGCCAGTTCAATACTATCTGTTGAAATATAACATGCCCTTTTAATGTCCTTTTAAATGTTGTATCATTTAAATATTGGTTTACAGGTTTCTACTGAAGACTAAATTGTAGAAGCAATTGTATTTACATACTACAGGGAGTGCAGAATTATTAGGCAAGTTGTATTTTTGAGGATTAATTTTATTATTGAACAACAACCATGTTCTCAATGAACCCAAAAAACTCATTAATATCAAAGCTGAATATTTTTGGAAGTAGTTTTTAGTTTGTTTTTAGTTATAGCTATTTTAGGGGGATATATGTGTGTGCAGGTGACTATTACTGTGCATAATTATTAGGCAACTTAACAAAAAACAAATATATACCCATTTCAATTATTTATTTTTACCAGTGAAACCAATATAACATCTCAACATTCACAAATATACATTTCTGACATTCAAAAACAAAACAAAAACAAATCAGTGACCAATATAGCCACCTTTCTTTGCAAGGACACTCAAAAGCCTGCCATCCATGGATTCTGTCAGTGTTTTGATCTGTTCACCATCAACATTGCGTGCAGCAGCAACCACAGCCTCCCAGACACTGTTCAGAGAGGTGTACTGTTTTCCCTCCTTGTAAATCTCACATTTGATGATGGACCACAGGTTCTCAATGGGGTTCAGATCAGGTGAACAAGGAGGCCATGTCATTAGATTTTCTTCTTTTATACCCTTTCTTGCCAGCCACGCTGTGGAGTACTTGGACGCGTGTGATGGAGCATTGTCCTGCATAAAAATCATGTTTTTCTTGAAGGATGCAGACTTCTTCCTGTACCACTGCTTGAAGAAGGTGTCTTCCAGAAACTGGCAGTAGGACTGGGAGTTGAGCTTGACTCCATCCTCAACCCGAAAAGGCCCCACAAGCTCATCTTTGATGATACCAGCCCAAACCAGTACTCCACCTCCACCTTGCTGGCGTCTGAGTCGGACTGGAGCTCTCTGCCCTTTACCAATCCAGCCACGGGCCCATCCATCTGGCCCATCAAGACTCACTCTCATTTCATCAGTCCATAAAACCTTAGAAAAATCAGTCTTGAGATATTTCTTGGCCCAGTCTTGACGTTTCAGCTTGTGTGTCTTGTTCAGTGGTGGTCGTCTTTCAGCCTTTCTTACCTTGGCCATGTCTCTGAGTATTGCACACCTTGTGCTTTTGGGCACTCCAGTGATGTTGCAGCTCTGAAATATGGCCAAACTGGTGGCAAGTGGCATCTTGGCAGCTGCACGCTTGACTTTTCTCAGTTCATGGGCAGTTATTTTGCGCCTTGGTTTTTCCACACACTTCTTGCTACCCTGTTGACTATTTTGAATGAAACGCTTGATTGTTCGATTATCACGCTTCAGAAGCTTTGCCATTTTAAGAGTGCTGCATCCCTCTGCAAGATATCTCACTATTTTTCTGAGCCTGTCAAGTCCTTCTTTTGACCCATTTTGCCAAAGGAAAGGAAGTTGCCTAATAATTATGCACACCTGATATAGGGTGTTGATGTCATTAGACCACACCCCTTCTCATTACAGAGATGCACATCACCTAATATGCTTAATTGGTAGTAGGCTTTCGAGCCTATACAGCTTGGAGTAAGACAACATGCATAAAGAGGATGATGTGGTCAAAATACTCATTTGCCTAATAATTCTGCACTCCCTGTATTTGCTTTCATATATTATTTGCATGCCCTTCTAAAACATGGATTGCAGACAAGGTTCTATTTTTATTTTATTGATAATTTTTTAATTGTGTCTTCCATTACCGCTTCTAATTGTTTAGTGAAGCACACTTATCTGTGTATAGTGAGCTGCCATTTTGTATGGAACTCTTCTTTCGGACACAAAAAAAGTTCATGTAATTAGGTCCCCTTTCACTTAAATAGTACCAACGAGTCAAGTAGACCACCTGCTCCTCTCAACCCCTCAACTGTGTCTTCTACTCTTTTGATTCCCCCCCCCTCCTCCCCCTCCTTTTTTTTTTCTTTTTTTTTTTTCTTTTCCCTCTTCTTTTTCTTCACTAGTGTTCGGGGTCCTCCCCTCTACAATACAATGGAGTAATTATATATCCTTCTTATTAGAAATCAGACTCTCATAAACATACTTAAGTATTATTACTTATCAATATCTGATTCGCACGCCACATATAAAGTTTCTCACATCAATATGAACACACCTAGCAGTCTTTCAAATATTAATGGTTATTGGCTTTATGTGCTCAGTGCTGGATCACAATGTATATCTATATAAAATTATTTTTGAGGTTTTATTATACATAATGTGTTATGTTACTTAATCAAAAACAAAAACTGATGCACACTGTAATATTGACATGCCTTGTATGTATTTGAAAGTTCTTTGTTATTTTATTTGCATAACCTCAATAAAAAAAAAAAAAAAAAAAAATTTCATGTACAGTTTACAGCATAAATGGTTTACTGGGATATTTAAAAGTAATAAGACAAAAGCAAGTTTGTGTTTTTATATTTTAGCAGTTTTTACATAAAATGTTTGTGTGTTTTTATGCTAGATTTTGTTAATATTTTTCTTGTGTATTCTCTGTTGTGTTGCAACATGTCAAATAAAAAAACACTTTGTTTATAAAAAAAAAAAGAAGCTCCACATGTCCTCCATCAACAACACGTCTGTAAAGCGTCCTGTCCTTGCCGGCATGGTCGTGGGAGGAGGAGGATTACTTTCACCTCTTCCCCTGTCAGATTCCCGTTGTGCTGTGACATCACCCTTATACGCTGTGTAAAGCATACTTTTTAATTTATTTTGGAACTGCTGGCAGTCCCTGAAACGCACACGTGTGAAGGAAACTGACTGCTATTATTTCACAGTAAAAAAAAGTGTTTTTTTTTTTTAAATGTACACTACTGTTACTACACAAGATATGAGTTGCACTGGTGTGACAATGTGCCCTGGCACGCCCTGAAACGCACACGTGTGAAGGAAACTGACTGCTATTATTTCACAGTAAAAAAAAAAAAAGTTTTTTTTTTTTTAAATGTACATTTCTGTTACACCAGATATGAGTTGCACTTGTGTGACAATGTGCCCTTGCAGGCCCTGAAACGCACACGTGTGAAGGAAACTGACTGCTATTATTTCACAGTCAAAAAAGTTTTTTTTTTTTTAAATGTACACTACTGTTCACTAGTGTTGCACTAGTGTGACAATGTGCCCTGGCAGGCCCTGAAAGGCACACACACTGGCAGGCAGGCAACTGCAATTAGATTATACTAGCAGACTGATGTTTCACAGTCAAAAAAGTGTTTTTTTTTTTAATTTAAACTACTGTTACAACAGATATGAGTGGTGGTGGCACTAGTTGGCAAGTGGGGCTGGCACACATGCTGGCAGGCAGGCAACTGCAAATTTACACTACTGTTAGAACAGATATGAGTGGTGGCACTAGTTGGCAAGTGGGCCTGGCACACACGCTGGCAGGCAGGCAACTGCAATTAGATTACACTAGCAGACTGATGTTTCACAGTCAAAAAAGTTTTTTTTTTTTTTATTTAAACTACTGTCACAACAGATATGAAAGGTGGCACTAATTGGCAAGTGTGCCTGGCATGCACGCTGGCCGGCAGGCAACTGCAATTAGATTACACTAGCAGACTGATGTTTCACAGTCAAAAAAGTTTTTTATTTTTAAATTGACACTACTGTTACAAGAGATATGAGTGGTGGTGGCACTAGTTGGCAAGTGGGCCTGGCACACACGCTGGCAGGCAGGCAACTGCAAATTTACACTACTGTTACAACAGATATGAGTGGTGGCACTAGTTGGCAAGTGGGCCTGGCACACACGCTGGCAGGCAGGCAGGCAACTGCAATGAGATTACACTAGCAGACTGATGTTTCACAGTCAAAAAAGTTTTTTTTTTTTTTAATTTACACTACTGTTACAACAGATATGAGTGGTGGCACTGCAGGCAGGCAACTGCAATTAGATTACACTAGCAGACTGATGTTTCACAGTCAAAATTACACAGGAAAAAAAAAAAAAAAAGACTGATGTTCTAGCCCTAAAAAAGTGGACACTGAATACACTAGCCTAGCTATCAATTTCCCTATGAAATCAGCAGCAGCTACACTGTCCCTCCTCTCACTAACAATGCAGCTTCCGAATGAATCTAAAATGGCTGCTGTCCAGGAGCTGGGAGGGTCTGGGAGGGAGTGTCTGCTGCTGAAATGTGTCTGCAGACTGTGAGATACAGGGTAAAAATTTACTTAATGATGACAAATAGGGGGCGGATCGAACATCGTATATGTTCGCCCACCGCTGCGAACGCAAACAAGCTATGTTCGCCGGGAACTATTCGCCGGCAAACAATTCGCGACATCACTAGTGTTAGGTGTAATTGTAACTTAGGTTAGGGTTTATTTTACAGGTAATTTTGTACTTATTTTAGATAGTTATTAAATAGTTAATAACTATTTAATAACTATTGTACCTAGTTAAAATAAATACAAAGTTGCCTGTGAAATAAAACATAATTTATGTAAGAACTTACCTGATAAATTAATTTCTTTCATATTAGCAAGAGTCCATGAGCTAGTGACGCATGGGATATACATTCCTACCAGGAGGGGCAAAGTTTCCCAAACCTTAAAATGCCTATAAATACACTCCTCACCACACCCACAATTCAGTTTAACGAATAGCCAAGAAGTGGGGTGATAAGAAAGGAGCGAAAGCATCAAAAATAAGGAATTGGAATAATTCTGCTTTATACAAAAAAATCAAAACCACCACAAAAAGGGTGGGCCTCATGGACTCTTGCTAATATGAAATAAATGAATTTATCAGGTAAGTTCTTACATAAATTATGTTTTCTTTCATGTAATTATCAAGAGTCCATGAGCTAGTGACGTATGGGATAGTAGATACCCAAGATGTGGAACTTCCACGCAAGAGTCACTAGAGAGGGAGGGATAAAATAAAGAAAACTATTCCGCTGAAAAAAATAATCCACAAACCAAATCAAAAAGTTTTAATCTTTTAATGAAAAAAACTGAAATTATAAGCAGAAGAATCAAACTGAAACAGCTGCCTGAAATACTATTCTACCAAAAACTGCTTCTCTTTTGACTCCCCCCCTATCCTTTTGACTCCCCCCCCTCCTTTTTTTTTTCTTTTTTTTTTTTTTCTTTTCCCTCTTCTTTTTCTTCACTAGTGTTCGGGGTCCTCTCCTCTACAATACAATGGAGTAATTATATAACCTTCTTATTAGAAATCAGACTCTCATAAACATACTTAAGTATTATTACTTATCAATATCTGATTCGCACGCCACATATAAAGTTTCTCACATCAATATGAACACACCTAGCAGTCTTTCAAATATTAATGGTTATTGGCTTTATGTGCTCAGTGCTGGATCACAATGTATATCTATATAAAATTATTTTTGAGGTTTTATTATACATAATGTGTTATGTTACTTAATCAAAAACAAAAACTGATGCACACTGTAATATTGACATGCCTTGTATGTATTTGAAAGTTCTTTGTTATTTTATTTGCATAACCTCAATAAAAAAAAAAAAAAAATCATGTACAGTTTACAGCATAAATGGTTTACTGGGATATTTAAAAGTAATAAGACAATAGCAAGTTTGTGTTTTTATATTTTAGCAGTTTTTGCCATAAAATGTTTGTGTGTTTTTATGCTAGATTTTGTTAATATTTTTCTTGTGTGTTTTCTGTTGTGTTGTAACATGTCAAATAAAAAAACACTTTGTTTATAAAAAAAAAAAAAAGAAGCTCCGCATGTCCTCCATCAACAACACTTTTGTAAAGCGTCCTGTCCTTGCCGGCGTGGTCGTGGGAGGAGGAGGATTACTTTCACCTCTTCCCCTGTCAGATTCCCGTTGTGCTGTGACATCACCCTTATACGCTGTGTAAAGCATACTTTTTAATTTATTTTGGAACTGCTGGCAGTCCCTGAAACGCACACGTGTGAAGGAAACTGACTGCTATTATTTCACAGTAAAAAAAAAAACTTTTTTTTTTTTTAAATGTACACTTCTGTTACACCAGATATGAGTTGCACTTGTGTGACAATGTGCCCTTGCAGGCCCTGAAATGCACACGTGTGAAGGAAACTGACTGCTATTATTTCGCAGTCAAAAAAGTTTTTTTTTTTTTAAATGTACACTACTGTTCAGATATGAGTTGCACTAGTGTGACAATGTGCCCTGGCAGGCCCTGAAACGCACACACGCTGGCAGGCAGGCAACTGCAATTAGATTACACTAGCAGACTGATGTTTCACAGTCAAAAAAGTGTTTTTTTTTATTTAAACTACTGTTACAACAGATATGAGTGGTGGTGGCACTAGTTGGCAAGTGGGCCTGGCACACATGCTGGCAGGCAGGCAACTGCAAATTTACACTACTGTTACAACAGATATGAGTGGTGGCACTAGTTGGCAAGTGGGCCTGGCACACATGCTGGCAGGCAGGCAACTGCAATTAGATTACACTAGCAGACTGATGTTTCACAGTCAAAAAAGTTTTTTTTTTAATTTAAACTACTGTTACAACAGATATGAGTGGTGGCACTAATTGGCAAGTGTGCCTGGCATGCACGCTGGCCGGCAGGCAACTGCAATTAGATTACACTAGCAGACTGATGTTTCACAGTCAAAAAAGTTTTTTATTTTTAAATTGACACTACTGTTACAACAGATATGAGTGGTGGTGGCACTAGTTGGCAAGTGGGCCTGGCACACACACTGGCAGGCAGGCAACTGCAATTAGATTACACTAGCAGTCTGATGTTTCACAATCAAAAAAGTTTTTTTTTTTTAAATTTAAACTACTATTACAACAGATATGAGTGGTGGCACTAGTTGGCAAGTGGGCCTGGCACACACGCTGGCAGGCAGACAACTGCAATGAGATTACACTAGCAGACTGATGTTTCACAGTCAAAAAAGTTTTTTTTTTTAAATTTACACTACTGTTACAACAGATATGAGTGGTGGCACTGCAGGCAGGCAACTGCAATTAGATTAAACTAGCAGACTGATGTTTCACAGTCAAAATTACACAGGCAAAAAAAAAAAAAAAGACTGATGTTCTAGCCCTAAAAAAGTGGACACTGAATACACTAGCCTAGCTATCAATTTCCCTATGAAATCAGCAGCAGCTACACTGTCCCTCCTCTCACTAACAATGCAGCTTCTGAATTAATCTAAAATGGCTGCTGTCCAGGAGCTGGGAGGGTCTGGGAGGGAGTGTCTGCTGCTGAAATGTGTCTGCAGACTGTGAGATACAGGGTCAAAATTTACTCAATGATGACAAATAGGGGCGGATCGAACATCGCATATGTTCGCCCACCGCTGCGAACGCAAACAAGCTATGTTCGCCGGGAACTATTCGCCGGCAAACAATTCGCGACATCACTAGTGTTAGGTGTCATTGTAACTTAGGTTAGGGTTTATTTTACAGGTAATTTTGTACTTATTTTAGCTAGGTAGTTATTAAATAGTTAATAACTATTTAATAACTATTGTACCTCGTTAAAATAGTTATTAAATAGTTAATAACTATTTAATAACTATTGTACCCAGTTAAAATAAATACAAAGTTGCCTGTGAAATAAAACATAATTTATGTAAGAACTTACCTGATAAATTCATTTCTTTCATATTAGCAAGAGTACATGAGCTAGTGACGCATGGGATATACATTCCTACCAGGAGGGGCAAAGTTTCCCAAACCTTAAAATGCCTATAAATACACTCCTCGCCACACCCACAATTCAGTTTAATGAATAGCCAAGAAGTGGGGTGATAAGAAAGGAGCGAAAGCATAAAAAATAAGGAATTGGAATAATTGTGCTTTATACAAAAAAATCAAAACCACCACAAAAAGGGTGGGCCTCATGGACTCTTGCTAATATGAAATAAATGAATTTATCAGGTAAGTTCTTACATAAATTATGTTTTCTTTCATGTAATTATCAAGAGTCCATGAGCTAGTGACGTATGGGATAGCAGATACCCAAGATGTGGAACTTCCACGCAAGAGTCACTAGAGAGGGAGGGATAAAATAAAGACAACAATTCCGCTGAAAAAATAATCCACAACCCAAATCAAAAAGTTTTAATCTTTTAATGAAAAAAACTGAAATTTTAAGCAGAAGAATCAAACTGAAACAGCTGCCTGAAATACTATTCTACCAAAAACTGCTTCTGAAGAAGAGAAAACGACAAAATGGTAGAATTTAGTAAAAGTATGCAAAGAAGACCAAGTTGTTGCTTTGCAAATCTGATCAACAGAAGCTTCATTCTTAAAAGCCCAGGAAGTAGAAACTGACCTAGTAGAATGAGCCGTAATCCTTTGAGGCGGGGATTAACCCGACTCCAAATAAGCATGATGAATCAAAAGCTTAACCAAGATGTCAAAGAAATGGCAGAAGCCTTCTGACCTTTCCTAAAACCAGAAAAGATAACAAATAGACTAGAAGTCTTTCTGAAATCTGAGTAGCTTCAACATAATATTTCAAAACTCTTACCACATCCAAAGAATGTAAGAATATTACCAAAGAATTCTTAGGATTAGGACACAAGGAAGGGACAATAATTCCTCTACTAATGCTGTTAGAATTCACAACTTAGGTAAAAATTGAAATGAGGACAGCAAAACCACCTTATCCTGATGAAAAATCAGAAAAAGGAGACTCACAAGAAAGAGCAGATAATTCAAAAACTGTTCTAGCTGAAGAGATGTCTAAAAGGAACAATACTTTCCATGAAAGTAATTTTAATGTCCAAAGAAAGCATATGCTCAAACGGAAGAGCCTGTAAAGCCCTCAGAACCAAATTAAGACTCCAAGGAGGAGAAATTGGCCTAATGACAGGCTTGATACGAACCAAAGCCTGAACAAAACAATGAATAACAGAAAGATTAGCATTTTTTTCTGTGAAAACAGCACAGAAAAAGCAGAGATTTGTCTTTTCAAGAAACTTGCAGACAAAAACCATTATCCAAACCATCCTGAAGAAACTATAAAATCCTAGGAATTCTAAAAGAATGCCAAGAGAATTTATAAGAAGAGCATCATGAGATGTAAATCTTCCAAACTCGATAATAAATCTTACTAGACACAGATTTACGAGCCTGCAACATAGTATTAATCACTGAGTCAGAGAAACTTCTATGACTAAGTACTAAGCGTTAAATTTTCATACCATCAAATTAATAATTTGAATTCCTGATGGAAAAAACGAATGTTAAGATATAAGGTCTGACCTTAATGGAAGTGACCAAGATTGGCAACTGGACATCCGAACAAGAACCATAGACCAAAACCTGTGCGCCATGCTGGAGCCACCAGCAACAAAAAAGATTGCTCTCTGATGATTTTGAAAATCACTCTAAAAAGAAGAACCAGAAGCGAAAAAATATAGGCAGATTAATAACTCCAAGGAAGTGTCAATGCATACACTGCTTCCGCCTGAGGATCCCGGGACCTGAATAGGCCCCTGGGAAGTTCCTTGTTTAGATGAGATGCCATTAGATCGATTTCTGGAAGCCCTCACATCTGAACAATTTGAAAAAAACATATCTGGGTAAAGAGACCATTCTCCCGGATGTAAAGCTTGATTGACAGAGATAATCCACTTCCCAATTGTCTATACCTGGGGAAAAAAAACACAGAAATTAGATAGGAGCTGGATTTAGCCCAAGCAAATATCCGAGATACTTCTGTCACAGCCTAAGGACTGATAGTCCCACCCTGATGATTGACATACGCCACAGTTGTGACATTGTCTGTCTGAAAAACAATAAATGTCTCTTTCTTCAAAAAGAAGCCAAAAACTGAAGAACTCTGAGAAATGCATGGAGTTCCAAAATATCAAATGGTAATCTTGCCTCCTGAGATTTCCAAACCCCTTGTGCTGACAGAGATCCTCAGACAGCCTCCCAACCTAAAAGACTTGCATCTGTAGAGATCATGGTCCAGGTAGAAAGAACCGAAGAGACCCGTAGAACTAAATGATGGTGATCTTAACCACCAAATCAAAGATAGTTAAACATTAGGATTCAAAGATATAAAAAGTGATATCCTAGAATCCCTGCACCATTAATTCAGCATAAAAAAATGGAAAGGTTTCCTATGAAAATGAGCAAAAGGAATTGAATCCAATGCTGCAGCCATGAGACCTAAAACTTCCATGCATATATATCAACTGAAGGAAATAATAGAGACTGAAGGTTCCGACAAACGGAACCCAATAAAATTGTCACTTGTCTGTTAGAGACAAAGACATTGACACAATCTATCTGGAAACCTAAAAATGGTGACCCTTGTGTGATGAATCAAGGAGCTTTTTGATAAAAAGATCCTCTAACCATGTCTTGAAGAAACAACAAAGTTGAATCGTATGAGATTCCGCAGAACGAAAAGACTGAGCCAGTACCATGAAATCATCCAAATAAGGAAACACTGAGAACCTTGAAAAGATTCTTAGAGCTGTCGCTAGATGAGAAGGAAAAGCAACAAGTTGGTAATGCTTGTCAAAAAAAGAGAATCTCAGAAAAAGAAAATAATCTGAATGTAATCAGAAAATGAAGATATGCATCTATTGTATCTATTGTAAACAAATAATGCCATCACTGACCAAAAAGGCAGAATAGACCATATAAACACCATTCTAAAAGATGGTACACTTATATGACAATTCAAAAGATTTTCTATCTTTGGGACAATGAATAGTTTTGAATAAACCCCCCAAACCCTGTTCCTAAAAATGAAACTGGTATAAATACCCCAGAAAAACTCCAGGTCTGAGCAGCGCCTTGAACCCCAACGGGTAACCAGCCGCGCTTCACAAATACCCAAAACATACAGGTCTGAAACACACTTCAGGAAAGTGTGAGCCTTACTGAAATAGCTGGAATATGATAGAGAAAAAAAGACTTCTCACAGACGGTTTTACTCTGAATCCTATTCTGTACCCAAAATCTAAGAAGTTTGGACCGAATTGAACCAAACAATTTCAAAAAAGTCTTAACCTGCCCCTTACCAGCTAAGCTGGAATGAAAACCGCACCTACATGCAAATTTGGGGAGCTGACTTTGAACTGTGAAATGGCTGAATTGAATGAAGAAAAACTTTCAATTATAAACATGTTACTTGGGGAAGAATATAGGATTCCGTTCCTTAGTAAGAACAAAAATTACTGACCAAAAAGGCACTAATATAAGCTTAAAATTTAGTTTTAGAACTCAATCTTGAAGCCCAGAGTAACAATTAAAGAATTGAATCCAATTATGAACCAAATAATTGATTACCTTGGAAAAGAAATATGGAATTTAGAAATCAAATTAGCATTCCAAGATTGAAATCACAAAGTTCTTCTAGCTAAAATTGCTAAAGATATAGATTAAACCTCATTTGCGAAAATAACAAAAAATGACGACACAAATGAAATTATTAGCATGTTGACTTAAAAATGCTAAACAAATCATAATCCGATACTTGATCTTAAAGTATCCAACCAGAAGGATGAAGCAATTGCAACATCAGCCAAATAAATTACAGGTCTACGAAAAGTACCTGAAAATAAATAACTTTCCTTAAATAAGATACAACTATCTGAAGGAAAAAAATAAATACTATTTCATATAGGAATAATAGTATGTTAAGCAGGAGTAGAGATAGCCCCATTAACTTGGGGAATCTTTCCTCAAAACTGAAAACTAACTGCCGGCAAAGAATACAATTTAAAAACCTTAAAGAAGGAATAAAAGAAATTCTCAGCCTATTCCATTCCCTAGAATCAGGAACTGGAAAAAAACTTCTGAAGAAACCACAAAAGGTTAATAAGCAGAATTCAAATATTAGCTAGTCTTTAAATCAAAAGAAATAGTTACTTTAATATCCAAAATAATCAACACCTTTTCAACAAAGAACAAATGTACTCTATTAAAAAATAAAAAAGTAGTTTTGTTAGTGTCAATATCTGATGAAGAAAATTCTGAATGAGAAAAAAACACCATCAGAGAAGGATAATTCAGTATGTTGTTGGTCATTTGAAACTTCATCAACTAAATAAGAAGTTTGAAAAAGACCTAAAAATTTTTATTAGAAGGTGGGATTTCAGACAAAGCCTTTAAAATAGAATCAGAAAAATATTCATATAAATTCCTAAGTATATCTTGTACATAAGATGTAAAAAGAATAGCAATATATAAAGCATAAATACTAATGGACTCTGCATGTAAAAGTATATCATGATAACTTATTACAAACCATAGCTAAAGATAAACATTCATAACATTAAAATAAATTAACTTAGCTTTGGTAGGACTGATATCAGTCAACAGGAATCCCTTAGCATTTTCTGATACAGGAACAGTGTTTGAAAATATCTTGCAATATGTAAAAGAAAGAAACAACATATAAAGCAAAATTATCAAATTCCTTAAATGACAGTTTCAGGAATGGGAAAAAAATGCAAAACAAACAAGCCTCTAGCAACCAGAAGCAACAAAAAAGTGAGACTTAAATAATGTGAAAAAAAGTGGCGCTAAGTATGAAGCCCACATTTTTTGGCGCCAAGTATGATGCCCACATTTTTTGGCGCCAAGAATGACGCCCACATTTTATGGCGCAAAAAATGTCTGTAACACACATGCGTCAAAAAATGACGCAACCACGAACAAACTTCCGGCGTCAACTATGGCGTTAAAAAGCAGCGTTGGGACCTCTTAACGCTGCTTTTTAAGGCTAACCCCAAACTCGTAATCTAGGTGAAAGTGTTTACTGTGCCTTTAAGAGTGAATTCTTGTAAAGTGTTGAGCTGCGGTCATTCAGCCTCTGTTATATTCTATAATGGTTTGCTTTCATACAGCATTTTCTAGTTCGGTTTATAACAATTTTAGTTACAACTGTATTAATCTCCAATGACTCAGGTTTCTGTGGTGTAATCTTTGTGACCTTTAAAAATGAGGTGTTGGGTATTTCATGTTCAGTTTGTTATTACTTTAAAAATGGTAAGCAAAAAAGACAATTGATTTTCACAATGGGATCTTCCACACTTGGCCTTCAATGTATATTTATGAATGACATTTTCATTTTTTCTTTAGAAATCCTTTCTAGGTTTAATTCTGTGTAAAAAGTAGTGAGAATGAGCATTAAAAGGAAATATTGCTCTATTTTAATAACACTTTTGGTACAGTGTGATTGAAATATTAGAAACACAAAGTCGGTTCACACTGTACTGAACAGGTTTACTTCTAATATTTTGGCTGCACTGTATCAAACGTGTTATTAATAAACCATTGAATACAGTATATTTGGATAATCAACAATTGCATAATAAAACGACAATGCAATAATAGTTTTACATGAGCTGTAGGTTTTTTTCTGACAATTTTCAAAATGTACTTAAATTTGATGGCCCCCTGTACCATGTGACAGCCATCTGCCAATCACACACTGAAATACGTATACACTGTGAAATTTTACACATGCCTAGTAGGAATTGGTGCCTCAAAATGTGTGCTTATAAAAAAAAACTGGGCAAAATGTGATAATAGAAATCAATTGGTAAGTCTCTTAAAACAGGCTTCTCTATCGAAATCATGAAAGTTACATTTTTACTTTACAGTACCTTTAATATATAATACATTTGGTACAGTGTAATCATAATATTAGAACTAAACAAGCTCAGTGCAGTGAATTCTTATAGCGGCTATACACATACGGGGCCATATTGAGAGTGTAGCGCAAGTGATAAGGGGTTTATTGCGGCGGTTTGCGCTCGCCGGGTTTACCGCTTGTATTACATGTTGTAAGTAAACGCAATCGCTTGAGCGCAATCGCGATTTACAATAGAATGATTACTGCGATTTTAGAGCTCTGGTTAACTGTTTTGCAAAGTATAAAAGTGTCACAAAACACATCAAAAATACATTACAGCGTACAGTTACACTCATAATAACACCATCTATTAAAATTATTAAAATAAAATATTGCACACAAAAGGCAGGTAAAGGGCTTTAACATATACATTTCTAAAGATGTCTATGTATGTATATACAGTCATGGCCAAAAATATTGGCACCTCTGCATTTCTGTCAGATAATGCACCACTTCGCCCAGAAAATTGTTGCAATTACAAATGTTTAGGCATTCTCATGTTTATTTCTTTTGTTTGTTTTGGTATGACACAAAAAAGTGGAGAAAAAAAGCCAAATCTGACACATTCCACGCAAAACTCTAAAAATGGACTGAACAAAAATTTTGGCACCTTCTCAAAATTGTAAGAAATAATTGCATTCCAAGTTTCTGATGCTCCTGAAATTTGTAATTAAACTCGCCTGTATCAATTAACAGGTGCTGACAATATAGAAATCACACACCGGCAACTAGTTAAAATAATGAAAACTTGACTCAACCTTTCTGTTGTGTGGAGAAGGGAAAGAGCAGCAGAAAATTGTCTGTGGATTTGAGAACAAAAATTGTGGAAAAGCATGGACAATCTCAAGGTTACAAGTCCATCTCCAGAGATCTTAATGTTCTTGTGTCCACTGTGCGCAACATTGTCAAGAAGTTTACAGCCCATGGCACAGTAGTTAATCTCCCTGGACGTGGACAAAAAAGAAAAAAATATCAAATAAAAACAAAGGATTGGTCGAATGGTGGATAAAGAACCTCAATCAACTTCCATACACATTCAAGCTGACCTTCAGGCACAGGGTACAAATGTGTCAGCTCGCACTGTATGTCGCCATCTGAATGAAAAGGGACGCTATGGTAGGAGACCAAGGAGGACCCCATTTCTGACACAGAAACATAAAAAAGCCAGATTGGAGTTTACCAAAACTTACCTGAGGAAGCCAAAATCCTTTCGAGCATATGTGCTATGGACAGATGAAACTAAATTACAGCTTTTTGGTAAAACCCATCATTCTACTGTTTTCATAAAAATAAATTAGGCTTTTAAAGAAAAGAATACAGAACTTACATTCAAACATGGTGGAGGTTCACTGATGTTTTGGGGTTGCTTTGATGCTTCAGACACTTGTCTTGACTGTGTGCATGGCATTATGATATCTGAAGACTACTAAAGAATTCTGTGGTGCAATGTAGGGTCCAGAGCATTGGGTCTCCGTCAGAGGTCATGGGTCTTACAGCAGGACAATGACCCAAAGCACATGTCACCCAGAAATGGTTTAAGACAAAGCTCTGGAGAGTACAGAACAGGCCAGCAATGAGTCCAGATCTCAATCCCATAGAGCACCTGTGGAGAGATCTCAAAACAGCAGTTGGGAAAAGGAAACCTTCCAATCTGAGAGACCTGGAGCAGTTAGCAAAATAAGAGTGGTCCAAGATTCCAGTAGAGAGGTGTAAGAAACTCATTGATGGTTACAGGAAGCGATTCATTTCAGTTATTTTTTTCTAAGGGGTGTGCTACCAAATATTAAATTGAGGGTGCCAATAATTTTGTCCAGTCCATTTTTGGAGTTTTGAGTGGAATGTGTCAGATTTGGCTTTTTTTCTCTCTACTTTTTTGTGTCATACCAATACAAACAAAAGAAATAAACATGAGAATGCCTAAACATTTGTGCATTGGAGCCCTTTGCAGTTAAGTAGATGTTAACACATATTTATGCAATATTAATTTCTGATAAAGGTTTTAACTATGTATTTAGTGTAAATATTTCACATTCCAATGTTCTGCACATAGCAGAATATGTATATAAGTATACAACACACAGAGAAAGCCCATCACTCACTTACAAGCTCTCAGCTAAGATTAAAAGCAAAAATATAAGGGCTAGTCTGGCCAAATGGGACAGGCATTAGGTGCCACGTCAAGGTCTCTTCCAAAACTTGGGTCCCTAAACCAGCCAAACAATGCAAGCTCTCAATCAAACAAACTGGGAACAAGTGAAGGGTGCACAGGCTTATGTAATCACCATAGATATACACAAAACAAGGAAGGGGACTGAACTCTCAGACTGGACTGGGTACACATCCTATGACCCTGCAACATGCTCAGCCCTGAGTGCTCAATTGCAATCACAGGAAGCTGTGCTGTCCCCAGAGTCACAGGCAGTTTACACCAGACAGGTCTGGGTGCATGGCCCATTGGGAAAAATATAAAACAAATTAATACAACACACAGAGAAAGTCCAGCACTCACTTACCAAAAAAAAAACACATCAGCTATATGTAGAAATATGTATTTATGAATAAATAGAATATATTCTGTTATTTGAAGAACATTGAAATGTGGAATATTCATATTTTCATGTCGGGTTAGCGCAAATGAGAATTTACTATTGGGTTTGCGCGAGAGTCTGTTTTTTTCTACTTTTTTTTATCCATTGACTTCTATGGGGTAATAAGTGAACGTGCATGCTATATTCTAACTTTGGCTTTTTGCACTTGTCGGACTAGTGCAAGAGCGAAAACACTTTACTTTCAACTCATAATATGTGCACAACCCGACAAGCGCAAAAAGCTTACTTCTAGTGCAATTAACGCTTGAGTGGAAGCGTTCATTTGCGCTCCAGTCGTAATCTGGCCCGCAATGTTTAAAAAGCTGTCTATTTTTTTTTATTTTTTTTTTAAAAAGCACTATTTTTAAACAAATAAGCTGCAGCTACTGTCTTCAATAGAATATTAATATCAAAAGAAAAAGAATATGTCTACAACTCTTGGGCCAGTCTAGCTATCTCCTATTTAGGGAGGTGATATCCAAACCTCTCAATATAATTTAGAAAAAAAGAAAATATAGGAGAAGCGCTTAAAAAGCTGCTGGATAAAAGCAATGTATATAAATATATATGTATATTTTCTAATTGTATATATGAGAGAAAAGTGGGTTTAACAGATTAATTAAAATATGTGCCCTATAAAGGTGTTAAGCATATATAAGATATCAATATCTACCCTTTAATAGACTCGATATATTTAATATATTATTAAAACTTATAAATATGTAATGGATAAAGTGCAATTTTTAATTGATTTATAAAATAAAATTTATTTGAGGTTCTAAGCAAATTTATAATACCAGAACCACATAAAACAAGAGGACATGCACAATATAAAACACAATATATTTCTATAAAATATATTAAACCTATAATATATATAGAGAGAGAATATATTGTAACCGGTTTACTAAAAAAGGTATACAACTTTTAAGATCCTTTCACTAAATCAAACTAAAAACAACAAGCATTATTCATATAAATATATATAAAATATGATTGCATTTCAATGTTCAAATAAAGAATAAAACTCAACTAGATTTAGGCAAGAAGTGAATTAATAAGAGCTATATTCATGCAAGTTTGCCAGGAAGATTAGTATAACGTGATGTACTGGATTTAACCAATGATGTGAATGAATGTCTTTTATTTTCTTGATGAATCGTCCCTCTTTATTTTGTAGTTAATCCACAGAGAGTTCAATTAAACGTCTCTTTGTTTTTTTTAAAAAGTCTCTTCGTTTCTAGGAGTTAGATATTAACAAGTGGTAAGGAAAATATATAGATACTTTTAGGGAGTGGATACAATTCTGTTAGTTCATAGCCTTAGTACTGTTTAGACTATCGTAGCCTGTGGGTATGTGTAATTCTTACTCGCTGTAGTGGTTAAACTCACCGTTAGATAGAAGGTAGATTTCCTACGCTTTCAGTCTTTGTTTGGACCCCGCTACCTGTTGCAGCATTCACTATCGAGTACCTGTATGACTGAAGTTCACGTCACAGGTCACGTGAATTCCGGGTGGTCCAATGGCAGTAGCGGGAAATCTGCGGTATTTCAAACATTGTTTCAAACAGCAGTTTTGATCCACTTGCGGCAATCACCAGTAGTTTTATAGAGGATCGACTATAGTCTTTGATGTACAGAGCGCTCTGTAATTATCCTCCAGTGTAGGAAAACTTAGATGATATACTTCAAGTTGTGTTGATAGGACTATATATAGAAATATTTTTACTAAAAATAAAACAACATGCCAAAAAGAAAAATCAGGTTCTTTATATACTTATTTTAATTACATAATATACTGTTTTATACCATAATACCTACATATAACACAATATATATACATGTGTAATATACCCACAACTCCCAGCTCATACGGGTTTCTTATTAAGTTTTTTTAATTCTTTATTAGCAATGGTGGTCACATACATAGTGAATATATAGGTGTTCCATGGGTGTAACCTGTATTATAATGAGGAAACATTGGCAGGAATCTAATGTTCTAAACAATATCCTCCAGTGAACCATTTCACACATAACCTGTATCATCACCATTTCAGTGGGAAGATTATCAGTTGTAGGAAAACTACTAAATGTACAGTTAAACTTAATTTACATATCTATTATATGAACTCTTATTAAACAGAAACTATTTTTATATTTACTGTACTGAATGCACAGTATGTGATGTTTAAATATGCTTTGAAAACATGCCCCTTATACACTACCGATATCTGCATTCACTGGTAATGTGGTCAGATTGCTGAAAAGAAACTGGAAGGAAGGTAGGTCATTTTCCTAGATATGCACAAAAAATTGGAACTTTAAGGTATCTATTGTTATCACCACTGAACAAATCTCAATATAAACCTAAAAAATTGTGTGAATTAAACAGTGTTGGGAAAAATTAATTAAGTTCGATGGTGCACCTAATTATTACTAGGACCGTTACTATCCTATTTAGTAAAAAGCCTACAACAATAGACTTAAACCATAGCAATTCTAGCTACTACGAAAATGGTTATTTAAATTTTGGATATTTATTTATACCCAATTTTGTATAATATAAAAACAAAAAATAAAATGCAGAAGATGAAATATCTTGACCCGGGTCAAATAACACACTTTAAATAACGTGCTTTAAATAAATAGCATAAAATTATGAATCACACCACCATTTTTAAGAGAGGATAAGGAGGATTGTATGTAAATCTAGAAAAGCTTGATGGAAGCTCAACCCATTTAATTATGTTGTGGTCTCAAGTAGCAGAAATAGTTATTTCATATACAAAATATACCTAAAGGAGCAACTTTTTAAATTCTGCAGTTGGTGTAAAAAGTAATTGTAAACACATTAAGGGAAAAAACAATTTTACACTGTCCTTTATAAATATTTCAGTATAACTGGTATACTACACATTATATCACACAATCAGTGTGCTGCTCTTAATATGTCTTCTGCTTATCAATAAAAAGGGCATATAAAAAAAATAGTATAATATTATCTGTTTTGTAAATGGACTTTCCTTTGCTGAGAAAACATTATGATTCTTGGTTGTGTTACTGTCCATACTTGAGTCAACATAAACAGCTATAAACTAACATGTTTTATGCAAAACACAGTTTTAAGTTGTTTAAATAGTGCTCTTTCAAATGCATTAAATAAGGTTTAAGTTTAATATTCTTTTAAATTGTGCCTCACTCTCCCAAATTAGGCTAAAACGCAAATTCTGTAACCTAGGTTTGCCTAATCCAGCCATTTGATTTGCAGCATTTGCAAGTTACAGAACTTGCTTTTTGGCTTTTCTAGACAGCGTCGGACAAGCACAACTGTTTTATACGCAAAAGCAAGAGATATTTAACGTTAATGCTGTTAATTTGTGTTATGGTTATCAGTCACAATGTATGACTGTGAATCTGACTCACTTGGAGTTTTTTTTAATTTGCTTGAAATAATTTTTACTTTTCTCAGGGATTGTGTTTGATGTCCCTTTAACTAAATCTCAACAGATGACAGTGACATTGAGAATAATCCTGACTAAATGTCACCCGCACATAGCTGGCAAGTGACAAGCTTAAAAGTGTGACAGGCAGGCTGCATTGTGACTGAGATAATGCATGCTATTTAAAGAACATTAAACACTGTATTGCAACATATCAGAATAAAAAGAGAGATGTTTTAATATCATATAAAACAACAAATGCACTTTAGTACACCACTTTATTTGTATGTATGATTCTGTAAAATGATCATTAAAGTGATGGTAAATTCACTTTCCTAACTTCACATAGTATGAAAACTCTTCTAACTAGCATATTGATATGCTTATTTTGTTCCAATGTCAAATCTACTTTTAATACTGAGAGTTTTTGTCAGGCTCCGTTACCTGATTCAATGCAGCCTCTCTGAATAATTTTCCCTTAGGCTTCTTTGACTGGCAGCTCTTTCATCCAATCAGAGCCTCATCATGCGCCCCCCCCATGTAAGTTAATAACAGCACGCTCCCATGCTTGGAACTCAGGCTGGAAGTTGAACTGCGCAAACGCAACTGCTATGCTATTTGCGCAACATAAACAGTGAAGCTGCTTACTGTTAATATACTGTAAGTAGCCTCACTGTTTATGTTGCGCAAATAGCGTAGCAGTTGGATAATAAACAAGTGCATAATAAAAAGACCGATTAAAATAACACCGGATTGATCTGACCAAGGTGATTGACAACCACTGCTCTCACATAGTTGTTTCACACAGCACCAAATGTTCTATTCATAAAAGACCTTTATTGTTCCCCTTAGGGTTATGCCAAGCCATATACCTTGTCAAATAAGTCTGCATTTCTATAGGATTTACAACACCACCTTTAACTTATTCTCGTTTTACTTTACTCTACTCTCTAAGCAGAATGACTTTTCTACTCAAAAACTGAACCCAAAATACCTGTTTGCCACTTTCAATTTCTTTTTCCACCCATCCCCACCGCCCATAGCTCCAATCTCTCAGGACAAGTTTTACCAACCATGTCTACAACAAAACAGACTTCATCAGAGAAGAAATAATCTCTTACCACACAAGCAAACTCTACCCCCACAACTATTCATGAATATCCAAACCAACATAACATCAGATTCAGGTCCCTGTTAGAGTATTAGATATCTGCCCTTATATTATCCTCCCATCTCACTACCTAGTCCTATGGGTTTAAACAGAGATTATGATTTACATCTGTTTTTATACATTTTGTTTAGATAGTTTAATGAGTTTATAGATAGTTAATGTGTTCTTTGTAGCTAATTTTTAGGAGAAAATTTTGAAATTATGTATGTTATAACATAAATGTCCACTAGATAACAGTAGTGGTGTATAAGAAATGAAAACTAGAAGTAAGAATAAATAGTCATTGAACGAGTTAATGATTAACACACAGGTGCTATATAAAGAGATTTGTACCAGAGTACTATGAATATGATTATGGGCTAAAGAGGCATAAAACGTAGCTGTTTGCTGTATTAACTGATGTCAGTATTATAATTTTATTGAAGAAATAATGTTGTTGCTACTTTGCTTCATATGAATATATATATATATATATATATATATATATATATATACATATATATAATTATCCAAAATGGTATAGCACTCACAGTGACCTGTAATCCTATATCCTGCCCGGGGTGCTTTTAAAGCAAATTCACCTATCCAAAAGTAAAAAGCACTCACCGGGTCTTAAAAAACAACATCTGTTTAATGAAAGTGACGTTTCGGGGTTACCCCCGTCCTCAGACAATATCACTTTCATTAAGCAGATGTTGTTTTTCAAGACCCGGTGAGTGCTTTTTACTTTTGGATACGTATATATATATAGAGTATATATAGAGTATATATATATATATATATATATATATATATATATATATATATATATGGTATATACACTCTCACCTTTAATCAATGTGCCAAAGTGACAGGAGCAAAGAAGATATGTCAGACTATAGAATCCGCACTCACTGGACTTGTATAAAGTGAATATTTGTATTCAATATGTGACGTTGGGGGATCAAACAATCCCTGTTTGATCCCTGAAATGTCATGTATTGAATAAAAATATTTACGTTATACAAGTCCATTGAGTGAGGATCCTATATATATATATATATATATATATATATATATATATATAGGTCAATGTAGAAAGTGGTTCACACAACCGCTACACGTGAGCCTGTTGCTTATGTGTGTTTTCTTTATAAGTGCTTTGGCACCTCCATGTTATTTTACCACAAGTGGATTATAATAAAGAATTTTGGATTTTACTTCGCTCTGGAGACTTCAAATTTTTTCAAGCCTATATATATATATATATATATATATATATATATATATATATATATATATATACATACATACATACACACAAGCACCCACGCACAAATATATACGAAACGTCAGGGTGAAATCAATAGTGAAAAGACCAATGAGTGCTAGCCTTTGTGTTTTATGTTTTATATATATGTGTGTGTGTGTGTAGTGTGTGTATACATATATATATGTGTTTGTGTATATATAAATAAATATAAACTGACCACATTTTCAAAATAGTATCCATTAAAATCTTAAAAAATATAATCAAATATGTCAAACTAAGAAACACACAATAACATTTAATTTTTTTAAAATATGGTTATATGTTGACATAAAACATCACATTAACAGGAGTGTGACATATTATCTCTTAAAGGAACAGTATGAAATTTTAGTTATGTGTAATAAAACAACTTTGCAATATAATAATATTTATTTTGCCCCATGTTCATATAATTTAGCTCTAAAAAATGTGACTTTTCAAATTCTCAGAAGTCAGAACTGAAAAAGCGGAACACTTGCTTCTTAGGGCTAACCTTGCTTCATAACTTTCCCTGATTGGCTTTAATAGCTGCACAGTAATGTACTTTATACTAACACAGTGTCTAGCCTAGTAAACTCAATGCCTGATTGGTTTCTCCAAAAGAGGCAAGTGTGGTTGAAGTTTGGCTGTTGAAAATCAATTATATCAAACAAGATGTTAATTTGTTTTTAAAAAGTTAAGAATTGGATGATGTTTTATTCTATAGCAGAAATGTCCTGTAATTACACGTTGTTAAGTGTCCTTGTAATGGACGTGAAAGAATGAGAAATACATGCTGAAAATGTTTGTATTATTCTTAAGGACACAAAATGAAATAAGATTTTTAATTTGAATCTAACAGGCCAGATTTTCATGATATCTTCACTAGAGCACAGGTGAAATAATCATCTGAAGGATTAGGGCAGGTTAGTAACCATGGTTACCTCAAATTGTGTTTTTTTTAAAAAAAAAATCATTAGAATTGGGATCAACCCCAATGTTATAAAACACTGCAGTGTCAAAAAACTATGCCACTTTACAAATTGCTAGTTAGGCCTCATCTTGAATAATGTGTACAGTTCTGGAGACCATAGCTTCAGAAGGATATAAATAAACTAGAAACTACCCAAAGGAGGGCTACTAAAATGGTGCGTGCTCTAAAATATAAAAGGCTAGATTACAAGTGGAGAACTAAATTATTGCGCTCCTGCAAACTGGCGAATTTGCCCGTTTTCGGGAGTGCACTAATTAACCAGCCATTACAAGTGGCTGGTTATTGCTACCGTGAGCTTGCGGTAGCAATTAGCACTTATAAAATTAACCAGCGATCGGATCTCTGGTAATTTTATAATTCTGAACTAAAGTAATCACTCTAACTACAGCTGTAGCCAAGTGATAGATTATTTAGCTGCGCTATCCAGAGATAGCTTGATGTGTGTAGTATACTTATAGCTAAATGATCCTTAGTAAGTACAACTAGAGATAGTATATAAAGATGTATTTAATACAATGCAATAACAGAAATAAAGATAATAATAAAGATAAAATCAATGCAAGCATATAGTGATTAGGACATTCAGATAAACATAATAAGCAGATATTCCTAAAACATGTCAAGGCAAAACATTCAAAACATTAAAACATACAAACAAACCCAATGAGATTGTTTTGGTAAAACAATGTAGATCCAATGGAAGATGGTATATTATGGCATATGAGGCAAGCCGTATTAGTGAAGCAGAAGACAAGCGTGTTTAGCAAACACAAGCGATGTTAGCAAGGTTAGCGATTTTCCTATGACTGTCATGTGATCAGGAGGCTGCCGGCAGAGGTATTGATACAAGGAAAGCATAGGATCACTTAGGAGTTGCCGCCGGACTGACAACAAGCAAAGGGGATCATCATTTGGCTTCCGGTGTAAGTATTAGTAAACACCTTGCCAAATTGAACTTGTTTTATGTTTGTAAAAGGATCTTTCTTGTCCTTTCTTCTCGCCTCCATTCTGCAGTTTTGCCAACTCTGCAACCTTTGAAAAATAGGAAATCGCTAACCTTGCTAACATCGCTTGTGTTTGCTAAACACGCTTGTCTTCTGCTTCACTAATACGGCTTGCCTCATATGCCATAATATACCATCTTCCATTGGAGCTATATTGTTTTACTAAAACAATCTCATTGGTTTTGTTTGTATGTTTTAATGTTTTGAATGTTTTGCCTCAACATGTTTTAGGAATATCTGCTTATTATGTTTATCTGAATGTCCTAACCACTATATGCTTGCATTGATTTTATCTTTATTATTATCTTTATTTATGTTATTGCATTGTATTAAATACATCTTTATATACTATTTTTAGTTGTATTTACTAAGGATCATTTAGCTATAAGTATACTACACACATCAAGCTATCTCTGGATAGCGCAGCTAAATAATCTATCACTTGGCTACAGCTGTAGTTAGAGTGATTACTTTAGTTCATATTTTGTATTAAGGAGTTTGGGATTCCTTATATCTATTTTTAGCTGCTTTGTGCAAATACTCACAGCGCAGAGGCCCTCTTTTTCTATATTAATTTTATAATTCTGACCCAAATGCCCTCAAAATACAGCCT
The DNA here is from genome assembly GCF_027579735.1 of Bombina bombina. Classification (NCBI taxonomy): domain Eukaryota; kingdom Metazoa; phylum Chordata; class Amphibia; order Anura; family Bombinatoridae; genus Bombina; species Bombina bombina. The sequence continues at coordinate 379,007,554 of NC_069501.1, forward strand.
AGTGTAGTGTATTAAAAAGTAAAGATTTTACTGCATTTTACTGCACTAGATCACAGCTGACCTCATTCAAATGTTCCAATTTCGGGATTCATTGTGGTCAAAGTTCAAGCATACTGGCTCTATGAATGATCACTGTGTATATAGAAATTGGCGAAATATATGTACTAAACAAACAAAATTGGCTAAGGCGCAATATTTCTGTGAAAATCTGAACAATAATATATGTAACCCTAGAAAGTTTTGGAAACTCTTAAATAACTTACAAAATCCACCAATCCACTCCCAACCCTCCACTGTCAATGTGGATAACCAAAACCTGCAACTCCCCTTAGAAGTAGCAAATGCCTTTAACAATTATTTTGTAGGATGCTCCACCACCCTGATTGACAAACTAATAAATGGCACGCATCCTGAAGCTACAAATGTGGATCAGGCCCCACTAAAACAGCAAAGACCCAATATAGAAAAGTTCAATTTTAGACCTGTACCCTTCAATGTCATTAAGAAACACCTCGATAATCTAAAAATGAAAAACCAGTCAGGACCTGATCAAATCGCAGCAATGCTGTTGAAGCTCAGTGCGCCGGCAATTGCTAAGCCTGTTGCAACCCTAATTAACTAATCCTTGGTGTCTGGATACATACCCAAACTCTGGAAAACTGCAAGAGTAGTGCCTATTCATAAAAGTGGGGAGTTAACCTTGGTTTCTAACTATTGTCCTACAGGGAGTGCAGAATTATTAGGCAAATGAGTATTTTGACCACATCATCCTCTTTATGCATGTTGTCTTACTCCAAGCTGTATAGGCTCGAAAGCCTACTACCAATTAAGCATATTAGGTGATGTGCATCTCTGTAATGAGAAGGGGTGTGGTCTAATGACATCAACACCCTATATCAGGTGTGCATAATTATTAGGCAACTTCCTTTCCTTTGGCAAAATGGGTCAAAAGAAGGACTTGACAGGCTCAGAAAAGTCAAAAATAGTGAGATATCTTGCAGAGGGATGCAGCACTCTTAAAATTGCAAAGCTTCTGAAGCGTGATCATCGAACAATCAAGCGTTTCATTTAAAATAGTCAACAGGGTCGCAAGAAGCGTGTGGAAAAACCAAGGCGCAAAATAACTGCCCATGAACTGAGAAAAGTCAAGCGTGCAGCTGCCAAGATGCCACTTGCCACCAGTTTGGCCATATTTCAGAGCTGCAACATCACTGGAGTGCCCAAAAGCACAGGGTGTGCAATACTCAGAGACATGGCCAAGGTAAGAAAGGCTGAAAGACGACCACCACTGAACAAGACACACAAGCTGAAACGTCAAGACTGGGCCAAGAAATATCTCAAGACTGATTTTTCTAAGGTTTTATGGACTGATGAAATGAGAGTGAGTCTTGATGGGCCAGATGGATGGGCCCGTGGCTGGATTGGTAAAGGGCAGAGAGCTCCAGTCCGACTCAGACGCCAGCAAGGTGGAGGTGGAGTACTGGTTTGGGCTGGTATCATCAAAGATGAGCTTGTGGGGCCTTTTCGGTTTGAGGATGGAGTCAAGCTCAACTCCCAGTCCTACTGCCAGTTTCTGGAAGACACCTTCTTCAAGCAGTGGTACAGGAAGAAGTCTGCATCCTTCAAGAAAAACATGATTTTCATGCAGGACAATGCTCCATCACACGCGTCCAAGTACTCCACAGCGTGGCTGGCAAGAAAGGGTATAAAAGAAGAAAATCTAATGACATGGCCTCCTTGTTCACCTGATCTGAACCCCATTGAGAACCTGTGGTCCATCATCAAATGTGAGATTTACAAGGAGGGAAAACAGTACACCTCTCTGAACAGTGTCTGGGAGGCTGTGGTTGCTGCTGCATGCAATGTTGATGGTGAACAGATCAAAACACTGACAGAATCCATGGATGGCAGGCTTTTGAGTGTCCTTGCAAAGAAAGGTGGCTATATTGGTCACTGATTTGTTTTTGTTTTGTTTTTGAATGTCATAAATGTATATTTGTGAATGTTGAGATGTTATATTGGTTTCACTGGTAAAAATAAATAATTGAAATGGGTATATATTTGTTTTTTGTTAAGTTGCCTAATAATTATGCACAGTAATAGTCACCTGCACACACAGATATCCCCCTAAAATAGCTATAACTAAAAACAAACTAAAAACTACTTCCAAAACTATTCAGCTTTGATATTAATGAGTTTAATTGGGTTCATTGAGAACATGTTTGTTGTTCAATAATAAAATTAATCCTCAAAAATACAACTTGCCTAATAATTCTGCACTCCCTGTATATCACTGCTCCCTGTATTGTCAAAAATCCTAGAAAAATGCGTCCATACGCAATTATGCGAGTATTATCAACTTTCTAACTATCTGACCCCTGATCAATCAGGTTTCAGACCGAATCACTCCACTACAACTGCCCTCCTAAAAGTTTGCAACGACATCCAAACTGCCATGGAACAAGGAGACCTAACTGGAGCTATTTTCCTTGATTTTGCAAAGGCTTTTGACACAGTGGACCATGACCTACTACTTCTCAAACTAAAAAACTCTGGTATTGCTGATCACCCGTTAACCTGGTTTAAATCATATGTATCGGATCGATCACAATATATCTCTGTCTCTAACAGTGACTCCCTCCCTCTCCCAGTCACATGTGGTGTTCCCCAAGGTTCCATTCTCGGTTCCCTACTATTCACATTATTTATAAATGATTTGCCTAATGTCTGCAAATCCTCAACTGTACACATGTACGCAGACGACACGGTAATCTATGCAAACAAAATCTGATCTGCTGCAGCTTGAAACAGTGCTCCAAGACCAGTTCACAGAGGTAGAAAAGTGGATCTCAAAAAACAAACTCTTCCTAAACACTGACAAAAGGGTCACAATGATCTTTGGAACGGGACCTAAAATACATAAATTACAAAATTCCCATCTTCGCATCAAAACAAAATCCAATTGCACGCTGACCGCTGTGCACTCTTTTAAATACTTAGGTATGTTGTTAGACCCCAATCTATCTTTTGGACTCCACATAGAAAAAATTGCCTCTAAACTTTATCCAAAACTAGGTGCCCTGTACAGAAACAAATCTTGCCTCAGCCCTACAGTAAAGAAAAAGATTGTACAGCAAATGCTGATGCCTATCTTGGATTATGGGGACATAGTATATGCACCTGCTCCGCAAACTCACCTTAATAAACTAAATACGTTATATAACTCGGTCTGCCGCTTTGTGCTACAATGTAACTACAGGACCCACCATTGTGACATGCTAAAAGAACTAAACTGGCTGTCGCTGGAATCCAGACGCACCCTCCATCTTTCCTGCCTTGTCTTTAAGAGCCTTTCTGGGAAGCTCCCACCCTACCTGAGCAGAATGCTCTCCCCTGCTATTCCCACCTCCTATAACCTCTGATCCAATAACAACACATTATTTAGCTTGCCTCAATACAAAAAAAAAGCAGCTCGATCCTCCTTTTCCTACAGAGCGCCACAATTATGGAATGACCTCCCTCACACTTTAAAAACTTCCCCAAGCCTAAAATCCTTTAAGAGATCCCTCTATACATATCTCAAAACAGAATGCTCCTGTCATGGTTGATTAAATATTTCATACCTGCTCTATGTTAAATGTTTGCATATAATGTGTATTTTTATTATTGTTTTTTATTGTACCCTATTGTATCAATGCAATGTTTTTTGATCCCAGGACATACTTGAAAACGAGAGAAATCTCAATGTATCCTTCCTGGTAAAATATTTTATAAATAAATAAATAAATAAATTCCGGCCACACCTAGGCTACAACATCCTCTGGAGGATCAGTTTGCTGGGAAACTGTTAAGGTCACTTAGCACATTTGGTGCTGCTCCACTTGTGAGTATATTTCTACTACTTGTCGTTGATATTTGGTGAAATCGCATACAGTACAGTATTACACTAGGAGGCGTCTTCTTTTGTGATTTTCTTTCACAGATAATTTGGTTTTGCTGTTTTGTAAAAGAGAAGAGCTGCCGTGAACACAATCATCTATCCACTGGTGAAAAACTCACACATCAGCACAGGAGATTCAGTCAAGGACTGTGAACTTATCTATAAGAATACACAGTAAAGACTCAGATAAGACTATATTCTATGCTGTTCACTTATGGTTTACTGTGTATGTTGTCACACCATTTGATGTTTATCATCATATTATCCTATATTCTTTTGTTAAGTGTGACACCTCAGAATGCACTTTGTTAATTGAATGTTCACAAAGGGAATATACTATTTGGTAGATATTCACATTAGTCTCATTTCTGCCTTGTTGAGCGCCCCTAGAGTTGGACACGATTGTGACACCAACAGTTTTTTAATTAGAGCAATTAGCAAACTCTACACAATGCAGACTGCAGGGTGTTGTTTACATTATTAACTGTTTCACTGCTGGGCCGCTCACAAACCTTACCTTAGAGGGAACACTGCTTACAATTATTACCTAAATAATTCCTATTTAAAAATAAATACATAATTACCTGTAAAATAAAACCTAAGCTAGCTACAATATTACTAATAGTTATATTGTATCTATCTTAGGTTTTATTTTTATTTCACAGGTAAGTTTGTATTTATTTTAACTAGGTAGACTAGTTAATAAATAGTTATTAACTATTTTCTAACTACCTAGTTAAAATAAATACAAAGTTACCTGTAATATAAAGCCTAACCTGCCTTACACTAAAAACTAACATTACAATAAAATAAAATAAATTAAATTATTAAAATACAATTTTCAAAAAAAAACAAAAACACTAAATTACAAAAAATAAAAAACGAAATTATCAAAAACCCCCACGAATTACTTCTAATCTAATAGCCCTATCAAAATAAAAAAGCCCCCCCAAAATGAAAAAAAAAAACCTAGCCTACAATAAACTACCAATGGCCCTAAAAAGGGTCTTTTGCAGGGCATTGCCCCAAAGATAACAGCTCTTTTGCATTGCAATAAAAAATACAAACAATGCCCCAACGCCCCATCTAAATAAACCTAAGCTAACCATTGCCCTGAAAATGGCATTTGGATGGGCATTGCCCTTAAATGGGCATTTAGCTCTTTTGCAATGCCCTGAAAAGGGCAATCAGCTCTTTTAGGAATTGCCCAAACCCTAAGCTAAAAAAAAACCCCCACCCAAAAAACCCTCAAAAAACCTAACAATAACCCCCGACGAGCCACTTACAGTTATCGAAGTCCAGACATCCATCCTCATCCAGCCGGCAAAGTCCTCATCCAAGCAGCAAGAAGTCTTCATGCAGGAGGCCTCTTCGATCTTCATCCATCCGGCGAAGTCCTCATCCAAGCGGAAAGAAGTCTTCATCCAGAAGGCATCTTTTATCTTCATCCATCCAGCGCGGAGCGGGTCCATCTTTAAGACATCCTCTTCATACGGTCGCCGCCGTAAACTGAAGGTTCCCTTTAAGTGACGTCATCAAAGATGGCATCCCTTGAATTCCTATTAGCTGAAAGATTTTTATCAGCCAATAGGAATTAAAGGTGAAAAATCCTATTGGCTGATCCAATCAGCCAAAAGGATTGAGCTTTCATCCTATTGCCTGATCCAATATCCAATCAGCCAATAGGATTTTGTCACCTTTAATTCCTATTGGTTGATAAAAAATCTTTCAGCCAATAGGAATTCAAGTGACCCCATCTTTGATGATGTCACTTAAAGGGAACCTTCAGTTTACGAGGGCGACTGTATGAAGAGGATGCTCCGCGCCGGATGTCTTGAAGATGGACCCGCTCCGCGCCGGATGGATGAAGACAGAAGATGCCGTCTGGATGAAGACTTCTTTCCGCTTGGATGAGGACTTCGCCAGATGGATGAAGATCAAAGAGGCCTCCTGGATGAAGACTTCTTGCCGCTTGGATGAGGACTTCTCCGGCTGGATGAGGATGGATGTCCGGACTTCGATAACTGTAAGTTGATCGTCGGGGGTTAGTATTAGGTTTTTTTAAGGGTTTTTTGGGTGTTTTTTCTTTTTAGCTTAGGGTTTGGGCAATTCCTGCCTTTTCAGGGCATCGCAAAAGAGCTAAATGCCCTTTTAAAGGCAATGCCCATCCAAATGCCCTTTTCAGGGCAATGGTTAGCTTAGGTTTATTTAGATAGGTTTTTATTTGGGGGGTTTGGTTGGGTGGGTGGTGGGTTTTACAGTTGGGGGGTTGTTTGTAAATGTAAAAGAGCTGTTATCTTTGGGGCAATGCCCTGCAAAAGGCCCTTTTAAGGGCCATTGGTAGTTTATTGTAGGCTTTATTTTGATAGGGCTATTAGATTAGGAGTAATTCATTTTTATTTTTGATAATTTCGTTTTTTATTTTTTGTAATTTAGTGGGGTTTTTTTGTAATTTAGAAAATTGTATTTTAATATTTTTTTTTATTATTGTAATGTTAGTTTTTAGTGTAAGGCAGGTTAGGTTTTATTTTACAGGTAACTTTGTATTTATTTTAACTAGGTCTACCTAGTTAAAATAAATACAAACTTACCTTTGAAATAAAAATAAAACCTAAGATAGCTACAATATAACTATTAGTAATTGTAGCAAGCTTAGGTTTTATTTTACAGGTATTTAGTTAATAATTGTAGGTTTTATTTAGCTCTATTTTAATTATGTTAAAGTTAGGGGGTGTTAGGGTTAGACTTAGTCTTAGGGTTACGTTAGGGTTAGGTTTAGGGGTTAATATATTTATATAGAGTTAGTGATGTGGGAGGTCAGAGGTTTAGGGGTTAATAATTTATTATAGTATATTTCGTTGTGGGGGGCTTGGGGTTTAGTGGTTAATAGGTTTATTATAGCGGCGGTGTGGGCAGACGGCAGATTAGGTTGGGGTTAATAATCTTTAAATAGTGTTTGTGATGCGGGAGCGCGGCGGTTTAGGGGTTAATAGGTTTATTATAGTGGCAACCATGTCGGGAGAAACGGAATAGGGGTTAATAAAATTTTTTAGTGGCGGCAATGTCCAGAGCATCAGATTAGGGGTTAACAATTTTATTTTAGTGTTTGCAATGCGGGAGGGCCTCGGTTTAGGGGTTAATAGGTAGTTTATGGGTGTTAGTGTACTTTTTAACACTTTAGTTATGAGTTTTATGGTACAGCTTTGTAACGTAAAACTCATAACTACTGACTTTAGATGGCGGTACGGATCTTGTGGTTATAGAGTGTACCGCTCACTTTTTGTCCTCCCAGGCAAACTCGTAATACCAGCGCTATGGGAGTGCCATTGAAAAATGACTTTTTTAAAAGTGCGGTACTGATGTTGCGTGACGGCCTAAGAGCTGTGTGGTACACCTATACCTACAAGACTTGTAATAGCAGCGTTAGGGAAAAAGCAGCGTTATGGGCCATAACGCTGCTTTTTCACTCATAACGCCAAACTCATAATCTAGCTGATTATTATTAAAACCTATAGGAAACCCACAGCAGGAAGTACAATTCTACATGTTTGTTCTCAACATCCTAAACATCTCATACAAGCCGTACAGAAAGGTCAGTTAGAGGAACTTAGGTATAGGCTTGCATGTAGAGTTTATAATTTCACTCAATTAGAAAAATACCAGAATTAAGTTAAAATTTACAATAAAAGAGTAGTTGATTTAAATAAGGGAAATATGTATTTTCAAGATGCTATAGTATTTACCACTGAATTTATCCAACAGTTTAAAACTGTTAAAGTGATGGTAAACGTTTCCCTTTATAGAAACAGATCTATAATGTTAGTGATATTTTAGATGGAGTTTAATTCATCAGTTGTAATGAAGTTGCACTGTAACTTACTTTTTATTAAAGATATGAAATTCAAATACCCCAACTCTGCCGCCCACTTCAAAAGTAAATTTTTCTGTGAGCTAACAGTTTGAATTGTTCAGCGCACTAGCTACAACAAAAGTGCCATAAGTGGAGAGTGCTGATTGGACAACAATTCAAACCTTTAGCTCACAGACAAATTGACTTTTGAAGTGTGCGGAAGAGCATGGGGTATTTGAATTTCATATCTATGTTAAAAAGTACAACTTCATTAAAACGAATTAATTAAATTCCATCTAAGATATCACTAACATTCCGGTTCTGATTTTAAAAAGGGGAGAGTTTACCATTACTTTAAGTATTACAATAAAGATTCGGCAGTCGCTAATTACTTTAACAGTTTCCTTTTTTACAAATGGAGCAAATCTGTTTATATAAATCATTGACTTAGCAATAGTGCCACCTAGAGGGGGAAATATAAATAACATTTTGGATAAAAAGGAGCTGTTTTTGGATACTAAAAATTACAGACTGGGTCCCCGCTAGGTATGAACAAGGAATGGGACATCAATTACTTTACTGATAATTAAGATTGGCTGTCCAAATATTTTTCTAATTTTTTTCCATTCTTTCCCTTTTCATAATGCATTTGTCCATTTTCCCTGCATATTTAATTCTTTGGTATTTTCTGATAGTGTGCATTTTTACCAATCTTAGTGAGTCATCACATTTTAAGATGTTGATTTTTTTACTTGTTGCTTTGGAAAAACTGATATAGTTACATATTTATGTATTTTCACACTATGTTTGAATAAATCCTGTATGTATAAAGTGAATGCACAAAACAATATAGTAAAGGCAACACATGAATGTATTTAGATATAGGGGCCGATTTATCATCGATCTGTCCGACATGATCCGCTCAGCGGATCATGTCCGACAGACATCGATGAATGCTGATAGCTTACGCTGTCAGCATTTATCATTGCACAAGCAGTTCTTGTGAACTGCTTGTGCAATGCCGCCCCCTGCAGATTCGCGGCCAATCGGCCGCTAGCAGGGGGTGTCAATCAGCCCAATCATATGAGATTGGGCGGATTGATGTCCGCAGCCTCAGAGCAGGCCGACCAGTTATGGAACAGCGGTCTTAAGACCGCTGCTTCATAACTGCTGTTTCTGGCGAGGCTTGCGCGGAAACAGGGGCACCAGGGGCCATTCAGCCCTTGATAAATCGGCCCCATAGCCTTTACTCTTTCTGTAAAATTTAATAGTGCAGTCTAAGTAACTACCAATTTGTTTTTTTTGTTGTTTTTTTAACCTGTTGATGTAAGGGTTAAATCTTCCTTTGTGTATAGAAATAGGGAAGAGTAACCAATATGGATTAGTTTATGATTGAGCGGCACTAGGGGGCATGAAATGAGTCAGACTCTCGGTTCCTTAGACGCTCAGCCATGTCTGTTTAATGTTTTGACAGTATTTACTTAATAAATGCTTTTGCTATTTTTTTAACTTGCACACCTCATAGTGGATGCTTCCTCCTGTTTTCACTAGGTTGTAAAAGCTTTTCTGGCATCCTTTTTGTTCAGAAATAGCAGACATGTACCACACTTTTGTAATTCCCGGTAGCGAAGGGGTTACCTAGCTGTTAAAGGGACAGTCAAGTCCAAAAAAAACTTTCATGATTCAAATATGGCATGTAATTTTAAACAACTTTCCAATGTACTTTTTTCACCAATTTTGCTTTGTTCTCTTGGTATTCTTAGTTGAAAGCTAAACCTAGGCCGCCTCTAATCTGAAAGCATTTTAACAGTTTTTCACCACTAGAGGGAGTTAGTTCATGTGTTTTATATAGATAACAATGAGCTCACACATGTGAAGTTATCTAGGAGTGAGCACTGATTGGCTAAAATGCAAGTTCGTCAAAAGAAATGTAATAAGGGGGCAGTTTAAAGAGGCTTAGATACAAGGTAATCACAGAGGTAAAAAGTATATTAATTAATATAACAGTGTTGTTATGCAAAACTGGGGAATGGGTAATAAAGGGATTATCTATCTTTTTAACAACAAGAATTCTGGTGTTGAATGTCCCTTTAAGATTAGGCGTATTGTAATGTAGGGATTACCCTCCCACCTGACACTTCCTACCTCCTCTATCCCTAACTGATATCTCCCAAACAGTTCCCTCCCCCTAAACCCACTCCTCACTACTATCTGAGGTACTGGGAGTCAGTCTGCCAGTATGCAGTTTAGGACCTTTTTCTTTCTTTAATTATTTTTTTCTTTCTGCAGTGTAGGGATTCCTCCTCAACTCTCCCTCCTCCCTGAGCTACTGACTAGAGGCATATGTGTAGCAACCAATCTGCAGCTAGCTCCTAGTAGTGCATTGCTGCTCCTGAGTTACCTAAGTATGTGTTTCAACAAGAGAATGACATGAATTTGCTAACAGAAGTAAATTTGAGAATGAAGTAAATTTGCTAACAGCAGTAAATTCAAAAGCCTCTTAAAATTCTATGCTTCACCAGAATTATGAAAGTTCCATTTTGACTTGCATGTTCCTTATTATATCAGATCAGATGCTCAACCAACTGGGAAACTTTTCTGCCTTTGTGGTGAGCGCCCAGAGGTTGCTGTGGTTTGCGGTTATCATTGCAGTACCCCCTGCTCTTATGCGACTGTTCAATCTCAGCAAACAGATGAGTTATGGGTGGTTATCTCTGCCACCATTGAGGTGCTGGGGAGGGTTAAGAAGCAGCAGTCGTATAAGCGTGCCTGCACCATAAGGCTCCAAAGCAGCCTCCTGCTTAAAGGGCCATTAAACACAAAATTGCATAATCAACAAAAGAATAATAAAAAGACAACACAATAGCACTTAGTCTGAATTTAAATGAAAATCCCACATGATCACAGTAAAGTGTAAAGCTGTTGTTTTTAACTATGTACAAGATAGTAAAAAGTTTGGCTGAAGGATAGCTGCTCATAGAGCACTACCTCTGGTGAGCTGAATACATTTTGAGGTGATGGGCCATATTTACGATGCCCTAGGCACACATGGTTTCTGACTTGGCAAGCTATCTGCCCGACTTTGAGGCTAACGGGCAGCAGACACTGTACATCTGCTGCACTTTCAGCACCGCCTTCTGCTCATGTGCTATTGTTTAGGGCGATTTATCTCTGTGGTCAGATGACCAATTTTCTTACATTGAGGAAAGCAGGGCCGCACAAGAGACCTGCCCCGCAAAGGTCCTATTGCAGCATTTGCTGCTTACTACATTAAGCCCAAAATATCTTGTTCATGTGACATTTTCTAGTTATACAGTATCTCACAAAAGTGAGTACACCCCTCACATTTTTGTAAATATTTTATTATATCTTTTTCATGTGACAACACTGAAGAAATGACACTTTGCTACAATGTAAAGAAGTGAGTGTACAGCCTGTATAACAGAGTAAATTTGCTGTCCCCTCAAAATAACTCAACACACAGCCATTAATGTCTAAACTGTTGGCAACAAAAGTGTAAATGTCCAAATTGGGCCCAAAGTGTCAATATTTTGTGTGGCCATCATTATTTTCTAGCACCAGGTTGTTTATATTTCACATGTTGTTGGAGTAACTCTTCCTCTATACAAAGCTACGACTCAACATAGTCTCTATTACAAGCCATGCATTTGCACCATCGTTGAATCCAATTCTCGAATTCTCTTTGAAAAAAATCAGGTGTGCACTGTCGTACTCACATCTTCACAGCCACTTTCACCTTGTCTGTGTCATCAAATTGTCCTTTGTTGGACCAAACAGGTAGAAGTTGGAGGGCACCAGATCTGAGCTGTACGGTGGATGGGGAATGAGGTGTGTGGCCGTGCATTATCAGGGTGAATGTGGATTGCTTTCAGATTCTTGTTTGGTTCCTTCCTCCTAATGGCCTCGCTAAGCTTCTGGAGTCTCAATGTATTGCTCGCTGTTAATGGTACGGCCATATTTCAGAAAATCAAGGAGAATGACGCGCTTGTCATCCCAAAAAACAGTCACAATGACTTTCTGTGCTGATCGCTGGCTCTTGAACTTCTTAGGCCTAGGAGAAGAGATGTGACGCCATTCCATAGACTGATTCTTTGTTTCCGGATAATAAAGATACGCCCACATTTCATCCCCTGTCACCAAATCAGAAAAAAATGTCTTAACTGGCTTCAAAAGCTTCAAGCAGATCAGGACATACTTCCACCCTTCTCTCCTTCAAATTGGGTGTAAACTGCCGAGGTACCCACTTTGCACACACTTTCTGATACCCTAAGTTTCCCACCATCTTCTGTATGGCATTGCGACCACAGTGCAGTTGTGCAGCAAGCTCACAGATTGTGACACGTCTGTCCACGCGAATCAACTCGTCCACTCGCTGACGATTCGTGTCAGTGGTCGCTGTTGATGGTCTCCCACTGCGCGGTTTGTCTTTAATGCTGGTTTCCCCTTCTGTAAACTTCTTCATCCACCTGTGCGCATTGCTCTTGTCTACGGTGTCATCTCCGTACACATTCTGTAGCCTTGTGTGGATGTCGGACAACCTGCACCCTGTCTTTATCAAGAATTTAATGACAGCACGCTGTTTCTGCTTGGAATCCATTATTCACCTGCAAGGAAGAAAAAGATTCTGAAACACCTGTATAGAGGAAGAGTCACTCCAACAACATGTGCAATTTGAACAACCTACATCAGTTAATAAAAAAACTTATGCCCACTTTTGCATTACTTTTGGTACAGCGCTCATACATATACACATATATCTACACACATACTAATCTATAAATACATATATACCTTTGAGCCCTTCCCAGTACAGCAGATAATATACCACAGGGCTTTATTTCGAAAAAAAAAAAAAGTGCCAGTACTCTTTGATAGGCAAGGCCATTCGGATGCTTTGTTAGCAACTAAATGCGGAATAGGGAGGCTGCTTGCGGCATTTGCCTCTTTTTGAAGCTGGTTATCTACTTGTGAGAGTGCAACACACTTTAGGTGCTAACTAAGCATCTGAATACTCATGCCTACTTATTGATGTATAATCACTGACAATCTGACACATGTAGATACACTAACACACACAGAAATGCTAAACACACACATTGCTAAACACACAGACACTAAACACACACATACACACTAGGGCACATACACACTAAAACATACACATACAGACACTGACAGTCTGACACATACACATGCAGACAAACTTTAAACACACACATACACACACACACACAGACATACTTACACACAGATACACTGACACACTAAAACACACAGACACACTGACACAAAATTTTATTTAACAACCATATAGGCAAGCATTCTAATCATAAGCTGCCCTGCTAGTGGGGGATCTGGCAATATCTGACCTTGAGACCAAGTACAAACCAGAGGACACAGGAATATTGCTTATAGTAATTTACAGCATAAGCAACTGTAAGTTGAAGTTTATCTTTATAAACAAACCAGACATAGATATTGCATGGTAAATAAAATGTATAGGGGGGTCTAGGGGTTTCTGCATCTGATGAGCGTTCTGATGTGACCCCATACTGGCATACGAGGGGTGCAGGGCACCATGCATGAACAGAACACCATCTACTCACAGGTCTGATTTAGATCCATCCTAGCATATGATATTAGCAGAAATGCAATGTAAGAACATAATTGTATAAGTTCATGCATGTGCCCAGGAGTCTTATGCTGGCAAATATTGACACAAGAGGGGAGCAGGAAAGCCATAAATCTTAACAGAAGTATGATGTGTGGGTAGTCACATTGGTAGTCACATCATACTTCTGTTAAGATTTCTGACTTTCCGTAAAGTTACAGAAGAGGATTTTATAACAGAAAATGAAATAGGGACCTTTATTTCTATTTGTGGCAGCTATCATAGTCTGATTAACAAGAAAACAGGAGAGTAAGGCACTAATTGTAGAATTAATCCTTGATAAAAAGAAATGCACTTGAACAGCATATACTTAACAAATAATATAAACTGAGGAGGGGTTTAGCTTACAGATACAGGATAGTTTGAGAAGTTTGAGATTAATTTACACAATTTAGCATGTATCTCAAAATCTTTCAAGAGTAACATTTTAATAAGTTGCCCTCCAATGTTTAGTGTGTATATAAATATATTAAATTTAACAAAAGAAAACCCATGTGGAGTCAGCAGAATGACATAGTTACTGTTGCATTATAGATATAGGCTATTCACACCAACTGTAATTATTAGTGAATAGGAAAGGGCTAGTACTAAATCCGCTAACATGATTCCTAGCTAGCGCTTGAAATGAAAACCACCATTGGCGATTATAGTACAGGCTGAGGGGGCAGCAAGTGAGCTGGTGCAGGGCTCGGCTTACCTTTTTGGTGTAGATACTAAGACTACTAGTTGCAGGGCATGTGGATCTCTGAGCGAGCTGCAGGCTCAGGGGCTGGTTATCTAGGCGGCATAGTTAACCAGAACTCAGAAACTTCAAGCTCCTCTACAGTCTGCACCATCTTAAAAGCTGCAGACTGACTTGCAGATGTGAGGGCAGTGTTGGAGTGTCCCTGCTTCCCGTGCTAAATAGCTCAAGTGCATCACATACTCTCATTATAAAAAATATTCCTGTTACTTAGGGCGCACATTTAAAAGCTGTGTGCGCTAGAGGGAACAGTTACACTGAGGCTGCTGCATACCATCCTGACATATTGATGAGGCAATGGTACCCCAGGCAGTCACACGCTTTGCCTGCCCCTAAAAATGGCCCTGTAATAAAGATGGTATTTTGAGCCATTCTGGGGTTTGATGACATTGGCTACTGGCTGGGGAAAACTTGTGTAACGGTCCAGTAGTAAAAAAAAAAAAGACAAACTTACAATTGAGATACTCCTTTCCCCTCCACTATCAGCCATATGTACATCCTCCGAATGTTGCCGCTGTTTGCCTCTTCTAAATCAGCTGCTGTGATGCTTTTGGTGCGCTGGAGGGCTCAGAGATTGAAAACGCCCCCTATGTTGTGCGGCCTTTATTGTCATGTGCATAGGGCCTAATAAATGAATGTTTTACTTATTTAAGGGAACATTACTGTTGATCTAATAGTCAATTGTGCTTTGAAGAGGTGCCGGTATGGCGTCCAGAAGTGCTGGTACGGTGTACCATTGCGTACCGATAGAAAAAAAGCCCTGACAGTGATTGTAAAAGAAAAGGTGCCGGTACTCATTGATTATTGATTGATAAATTCTGCTCAGTAACTTTGAGAAAAGTAAAGGGACAACATTATTTACAATATTTTATATATTCTGAAGCCCCCTCTTATGAAAACTAGAGCATTTAAATGATGATTACAAATATTACCTGTTATGAGTTGTCATAAGTGGGGGTACTCAGTACCGTTGAGTACCCCCACAAAAAAAGCCCTGCTTACACACATATATTTACACATACTTACACACATATATTCACACATACTTACACACATATATTCACATATACTTACACACATATATTATTCACACATACAGACACACAAGAGGTAGCACAACTGCATGGGGGGGCCACAGGGGCGGTTCCCCCTGGGCCAATAATTCTTAGGGGCGCAAAATTAAAGAGCCATCTCCTTATCATGAGGTGCGCTTTCCACCACCGCTCTCACTGTCTCACATGCAGCGCCGGCGATCAGCATGTCATCGAGAGGAAGTGATCATCATGGTGGTAATGTCACTAGTTCGTCCCAGCGCGCAGGTCAGGAGGGAAGAGCACTAGTAGAGCAGAGCGATGATAAGGTAAACGTGTGGGAAGACGGAGTCCCGGTTCAACCAGTTCTAAGCAGATAAATGGGGGCCTGGGGCGGTGACGAAAAAACAGAGACAAACCAGATGCCTATCAGGGCTTTGATCAGTTCTTGCGCAGACAGTTAGGCTGCCTATGAGTCCTAGTCAGTTATCACAGATTAACAGAATCACAGCGTTTTCCCTGGTGCTCATTATTCCTTCTTCCTCTTGCAGTCTGTGGTCAAATTTGGCACTGGAATAAAATATTTGTGGGTACAAAAGATTTGACCACAAAGCTAAATATTAAGGTGTCAAGGCAAACATGGGGGACATGACCTTCCATTATCTATTCTCAACCTTTATGTTTCTTCAAATCTACCTACTTTGCAGAACTCCCTTGTTCTGCAAAGAGCACTCATTTACCACCTATAATCCAGTTAATCTAGCGCACATGGACTTTTAGGGGATGTATAACAGTAGTAAATAGGGGTGCCTAGCAGTCATCACAACCTCTTCTGGTCATATACAATGAATTTAGAGTACTAAATGACAGTTGCCACAGTGCTGTAGTACAACAAACTACAATGAAGCTATATGACTTTGTCTTACAGAATCATGAGGGCTCCATTTTAAAACAGACAATTTGACCACTAGCTTAAATTTATTAATTCACTGCTGGGTGTTTGTCAGCCCGTTCCTGGCTTGCAGAACTACTAAATTAGACAAACTCTGCTGGTCAGCGCTTGTCTTATGTAGTTTTAGAAGGGAGCGCATCTCGGAGGAGATGATCTCCCTACTGCCGGTGATTCTGCCAATGCGCACAGAGCAGACACAGTGCATAAGTTAAATGCTCATGACGTTTGGTTCTAGTCTTCTTTATTTGTAAATTTAAGATCTGTTATTTTTGTTGTTAAAAATTAAGCTTTGTTTGTTTAAAAAAAAAAAAAAAAAAAACCTGTCTCCTAAGTTGCTTAGCTGGCTCCTAGATTCAAAGCAAATTTGCCATTCCTACTGTACTGGTGGAAGAGACTCAGTCAGTGCTAATGGGTTAGGGGGCGCAATACTTGCCTTGCCCTGGGCGTTGACAACCCACGCTATGCCACTGGCACAGAGTACTAAGGAAACTTACATTCACTAATATGTATGTTGCTAAGTCAGACATGATCCCTAACACATAAACAATATAAAGGCTCTCCACCATTTTACAAATATTAGGCACATTGATATACTTTAGAAAGCAGAGAACTGCCATATATTACCAGCTGCCCAGCTACAAATCAGATAGGAGGGTGTTATACTTTCTCCTCTCACATCAGGCATTCTAGCCAGCTCCGTGAAGGACACTCCTTCAGCTTACTGTCAAGTCTGTAGGTCTGCACAGCAGTCAGGAATGTAACCTGATTTCTGTGCAGCTGAACAAGGTAAAAGCAATGAATCCCTGTGCTGCTCTCATATTGACTTAGCCTGTGTAACATATGAAAGAGTTTGTGTACAAATGTGAGCAGCTATTTAATAAGGGATGATCTAGCAGTCTGTAATGAAAGTGCCTCAGATGGATCCTCCCTCTGCCCTGGTCACTATGCTTGTGTGTTATCCCTCCATAAATGTTTAAACCATACCTCCCAACATTTAAAAATTCAAAAGAGGGACACCCCCCACCCCACCCCCCACCCCCGCGGCAAAAAAGTTGAAATGTGGTGGGCGGGGCTTAAAAAATCATAAGACCAAAGTAATATAAATAAAATTCTAAATAAAGTAATATATTTTAATACACTTAGGCAGCAAATAAAACACAAGCTCAGACCACTGGTATAACTATGTGAGCTATGTATTTAATTAGTCTTTGCAGAGACAGTGCTAAATATTTTTATCTTAATTGGACATTTAATAATAGATTCTTTAAAACTGCTCTCTGCATTCCCCATTAATATTCTAGATTCTGGCCTTTAAAGTCAGCAAAAAAAGCACAGTAACACACTACATAGCATACATTTACACATGCAGATACACACACACTACATAGCATACACTTATACATGCAGATACACACACACCTCACACACTACATAGTATACACTTATACATGCAGATACACACACACTACATAGCATACACTTATACATGCAGATACACACACACTACATAGTATACACTTATACATGCAGATACACACACACCTCACACACTACATAGTATACACTTATACATGCAGATACACACACACTACATAGCATACACTTATACATGCAGATACACACACACTACATAGTATACACTTATACATGCAGATACACACACACTACATAGTATGCACTTATACATGCAGATACACACACACTACATAGCATACACTTATACATGCAGATACACACACACTACATAGCATACACTTACACATGCAGATACACACACACTACATAGCATACACTTATACATGCAGATACACACACACTACATAGCATACACTTATACATGCAGATACAGACACACTACATAGCATACACTTATACATGCAGATACACACACACTACATAGCATATACTTACACATGCAGATACACACACACTACATAGCATACACTTACACATGCAGATACACACACACTACATAGTATACACTTATACATGCAG
Organism: Bombina bombina; assembly: GCF_027579735.1. Taxonomy (NCBI): domain Eukaryota; kingdom Metazoa; phylum Chordata; class Amphibia; order Anura; family Bombinatoridae; genus Bombina; species Bombina bombina. The sequence goes on from NC_069501.1 coordinate 379,025,756, forward strand.
ATACACACACTACATAGCATACACTTATACATGCAGATACACACACTACATAGCATACACTTACACATGCAGATACACACACACTACATAGCATACACACTACATATCATACACTTATACATGCAGATACACACACTACATAGCATACACTTACACATGCAGATACACACACACTACATAGCATACACTTATACAGGCAGATACACAGACAATAGATAGTATACACTTATACATGCAGATACACACACATTACATCGCATACACTTACACATGCAGCATACACTTATACATGCAGATACACAGACACTACATAGTATACACTTATACATGCAGACACACACACACTACATAGCATACACTTATACATGCAGATACACACTTTTACATGCAGATACACATACACACACTACATAGCTTACATTTATACATGCAGACACACACACACACTACATAGCATAAACTTATACATACAGATACACACACACAGTTATGGACACAGATAGACACACACACTACATCATATATGGGTATCTGTAATTCATTGTATGGGGTCCTGGGGTTGGCAAGCACATTAGCTGGCAGTCTGCGGCTGCCACTGTTCGTTACCCTGGTATTAGCACTGCTCATTGTATAAAACTGAAGGCATGCTAGTATTATCACCATGGGTTAGACATCATCACTACCAGAGGTAGGTTAGAGAGGTCACCATTACCCGTGGTCAGAGTGTATACAGCCCTCTTACTCCTGCTTAACCCACACACCATTCCTTTTCCACAGGGAATCTAACAGGTATCTAACCCTGTGAGAGCAAAGCCAGCTTTTTTTTTTTTTTAAATGCCTGGGGCAACCCAGGACAGGGGGAAAGACCCCTAAAATCAGGACTGTCCCGTGAAAATGGGGGTATGTTAAACTTTACAGGCTCTAACTCCACTGCACATGCAGTATCCTACAGGAGGGGGTTGTGTGCTGGGAGGGGCTTACACAGAGGTGCTGTGTGTTCACATTTTAACTCCCACATTCAATTAGCTGGAAGAGTGTCAGTCACAGTAATGTCAGAATCGCTCCTGAAAACAAATGTAAGCAGATGCTCTGTACTGTAACACAAGAGCTTAGATACTATTCTGACATTGTATGTAAGCTCTTGCATTTGTGATATCCATCGGATTCTGCGACCTGCATACGCACATTACGGTTGCAAAATCCGTTGACAGACTCAGCTGTTCTGTCAGATTTTGAACCAGTCATGTGTGCGCTCAGGAATGTGGTGACATCACGGTCGCACATTCTGTTGGGTCGTAGATTTCGACACAACAGCTCATTAACAAGGTATGGGGCTGGGTTGTGGGGGGCGCTGTAGGCACTTAGAAATAAGTGCAAAGTGTTTGAAGCCTATACTTCTATCTATTGCACAATTTTTTTTTTCAAGACTGGACTGGAACCTTTCTGGCTGTATAAATATAACTTTTCCAATAGGGAGCTATTGAAAAATTATATTTATTCAGCCAAAAGGATGTTTTTTTTTTCTTTTTCTTTTTTTCTCTCAGATGATTCACGTGTGCCTGTGCTTCTATAGAGGAGCCTCAACTGGTGGGTGGAGATTTGGCTTACCTATAAGAAGTCAGGTTACAGGCCCCAGACCCTCTTTCCAGCTCATCTTCACAGCTTGTAGGATCTTTATAGTCCGGTATAGCAGACTGCTGCAGCATAGATCGTTCCAAGCGATTTTCAAAAGCACCTGTGAGGAGTGAAGAGTTGGAGGATTTAATGATTGACCACTTTGATTTAGAGGAGGATGTGGTGCCGCCGTCTCTGGTGAGTCGTACCCCGATTGGTGGCTATTCCCTTTAGCCTGAGGTCAATGTTGTGGCGGGTCCCCTTCCTCCTGCCCCCAGTAGTGTAGGGGCGGCTTTAGTGGTTCCCCTGAGATAGGCCCATCTTCCCTCCCCTCACCCAGTCAGCCGGTGGTTGGGCCTGGGGACAGCGTTCCCCCCACTCAAAGTCCATCCCCTTTCAACCAGGATGCATGTCCCAAGGGTGTTTCATTGGCTGGGGCGAGTGTGAGCACTTTAAATTTAAAGGGACACTGAACACAAATTTTTTCTTTCATGAATTAGAGCATGAAATTTTAAGCAACTTTCTAATTTACTCCTATTATTACATTTTCTTTATTCCCTTGGTATCTTTATTTGAAATGCAAGAATGTAAGTTTAGATGCTGGCCCATTTTTGGTGAACAACCTGGGTTGTCCTTGCTGATTGGTGGATAAATTCATCCACCAATAAAAAAAGTGCTGTCCAGAGTGCTGAACTAAGAAAAAAGCTTAGATGCCTTCTTTTTCCATTAAAGATAGCAAAAGAAGTAAGAAAAATGATAATAGGAGTAAATTAGAAAGTTGCTTAAAATTGAATGTTCTCGAACACACAGGAATTTACCTGTCTCTCAAAAGCACATAAAACTTTCTCACAAATAGATTTATTCCTTAAAGACGAGCGTATAGGGCCCATAACGGTGCAAGCGAGAATTTTTCCTATATGAATATCAGATCATGCCCCCATCTCTTTGGATATTCAGTTGAAACGGCCGCGAACTAAATCTCTGCGTTTTTTGTTTCCACACTATTTAGTAACGGATATGAAATTCAAAACTCATCTTAGGTCGAAATTTGAGGAATTTATACAGTTTAATTATGAATATATTGAACGTCCAGAACTGCTCTGGGATACCGCCAAGGCGGTTCTCAGAGGAGAAATATTAACTTATAATATCGCTCTAACTAAAAAATTAAAGACAAGAGAAAAAGAAATAAATAAGGCATTATCTAATTCATATAATAAATTCTTATTGCACAAAAATGCCCTAAATTGGGCTAAGTATGTGCAAGCTAAAGAAACCAGGGACACATTTATTCTAACCCAACAAGTGCAGAAAGAACTAAAAACTCAGGCTAAATTCAATAGATTTGGGAATAAATCTGGAAAGATGCTTTCTAGACTGGTTAACAACGAAAAAAAACAACCTTATATTGAAGAACTCTTAGATAAGGGAAAGCGAATTTCAGATCCTGATAAGATTGCAACTGTATTGGTGAAATATTATCAAAACGTATACTCTGATAAGGGTTTTGATTAAGATAAATCTGCAGAGTTCTGAAACAAGATCGTTAGCCCCTCACTAACTGATGACTGTATTGTCAGTCTCAATGCTCCTATATCGGTTCAAGAAGTAAAGGTGGCAATCTCTAAACTACCAACTAACAAGGCAGCTGGTCCGGATGGACTACCTGGCGAATTATACAAAATACTAGTGGAAGAAGTTGCCCCATACCTAACAAATTTATATAATGAATATTACATTAAAGGCAAACCAGTTTCCGCTTCATTTTCCTTCTCTCACACAACCTTAATCCCTAAAACAGGAAAAGACCCTAGGCTCAAAGAATCATATAGACCAATAGCCCTACTTAATTCAGACTATAAGATTTTAATGTCTATTTTAGCATCTAGATTACAGTTAATTTTGCCAAAAGTGGTTCATCCGGATCAAGCTGGCTTTATGAACGAACGAAATTCCTCGGCCAAAATTAGGGAGGTATTGGTCACACTGGAATATTACGAAAAGATCCTGGCTGGGAGAGGGGAAGACCCTGGGGCGTCAGACATAGCCATTTTATCCATTGACGCAGAAAAAGCGTTTGACTCTGTTACATTCAAACATCTCAACACATCCTTGCTGAAATTTGGAATCAAGGGCAAATTCCCTCAATTTGTAGAGAGTCTCTATAAAAGCTCAGCTAAAAGCCTGATAACTAATGGAATGGCCTTTCCATCAATAACTCTTGAAAGAGGAACGCGCCAGGGTTGCCCTCTTTCCCCGCTTCTGTTCAACATTGCCATCAAGCCTTTGGCTATCATGATAAGGCAAAATTTAGAGGGAATAAAGATCTTAAATCATGAGATGAAAATAGGCTTATATGCAGATGATGTCTTGCTGTATCTATCAAATACTAAAATTAATATTCCAAAATTGATGCAGATAATTGATCAATTTGGCAGCTTTTCAGGGTATAAAATAAATGCATCTAAATCAGAAATCCTCTGGATCCGCAGGAATAAGGATTCATGTCTGGAGAATCCATTTAAAAGAGTAACAGACTCATTCAAATACTTAGGAATAATTATCCCTGTGAATTCGGATTTGATATATGAGCTTAACATTCCCCTAATTATTAGGAAATTTAAGTAAAAACTTAGAACCTGGCAAAGTCTGCCACTTTCAATCTCAGGAAGGATAGCACTGGTCAAGATGATCCTCCTTCCGAAACTGCTATATATACTGCAGAATGTTCCAGTAATTCTTTTTGAAAAAGATATACGTACGATTAATAGTCTAATCAGACAATTTCTCTGGCAAGGGAAAAGAGCACGAATATCTCTTAATAAACTTTCCCTTCCACGTGAATATGGGGGCTTAGCACTTCCAGATATCAGAGCATATAATCTTAGCTTTTTAGCGCGAATAGTGGCTAGCTAGATCCTGTCTAAAGATTATATCCTAAATAACCAATTAGAAGCTAATATCTGTGACCCATATCATCCTCTATCACTTATACACTCCCCCCCAAAGAGTTGCCCCCAGACATTAAAAAACTAAAAGTCATTTACAACCCTATCAGGGCATGGTGGAAAATTGCAAAAATCCTTTCAATTAACCCTAAGGTTTCATACTACCTTCCCCTGAGATGGAACCCAAAATTCCAACCTGGACTACACTCTGAGGTTTTAAATAGATGGCATAGGAAAGGGCTAAATAGAATGATCCTGCTGCTAGACGGTGACAGGAAAATTATTAAAACATTTGAAGCACTGAAAAGGGAATTTAGTCTACCTAACAAAGACTTTTTTGCCTATCTACAGATAAGGCATTTTTTGGCTGAAATAGTCAGAGAAGAGGGCTGGGGTTGGAAACTAGTTAAGGTAGAAAACTGGCTTATACTCGTGAAGGCTGATTATATGTCTATCTCTGTGGTCTACCAGCTATTGGTTGGTAATAGGGGTAACTGCAATGTGTTAAGGATCGCTGAAACATGGATTTCACTCCTACCACAGAATAGGGTTGATTCAGAAACTCTGCAATATTCTATAGGAAAAGTGGCTAAAATAACCTTATCTGCTACATGGCGCGAAGCACACATTAAATTGCTTCACAGAGCATACTTTACTCTGGAAAAGGGCTTCAAGGTGCATAACCTGGGTTTTAACAAATGCCCGAAATGCTCTCTCCCAGCAGCTGATATAGAGCATATGTTCTGGTCTTGCCCAAAAGTGAGAAATACTTGGCGCAAACTTGAATACTGGCTGAATAGGGTATTGAAAATCTCACCAATATCTCTTACCTTATCTCAGATTATATTATGCATTGACAATTTAAATAAGTACCACCCTAACGATAAATTAATTTCTATCTCTATATTAGCCACCAGATATTTGATATGCAAAAAATGGAAAATGCGCTCGGTACCAAGTGTGCTGGAAATTCAAAATTGTCTCAAGAAACAATGTTTATTAGAACAAAAAGACACAGACATCAATAATGAAGAGGACATTAGGAATTTTTTTAATAAATGGGCAACATATATTAAATCACTACCCGAAAACGATAGAGAATATATGATCTTTCCTTTTCAAAACTCAGAAATGATTTTGCTAGGTATTTGGTAGAGGGAGCAGCAAGGAAGGGGATTACTTCCCCATTTTTTTTTTTTTTTTTTTTTCTTTCCCTCTCCTTTCTCTTTTTTTCTTTTTTCTTTTTTTTCCCCTTTTTTTCTTCTCTTCTTTTTTAGATAGGATCTTGGCTGTTTATGTTTTCTTTTTCTGATCAAATAATAGAAAATCCCAACATAGGGCGATTTAAGGGAATAAGGTTTTGTTTTCAGTCTCAGACTTAAAGAAAGATAACACTCGCTCTCATACATGTGGGAGAAAACGTGGGTTAAATGTTATTTATTATGGCTTGCTTTTGTTTTCTTTCGCTGAATCTATTTGAACCTCCAGATGAGGACAAGTGTTTTTTCTTCTTTTCTTTTTTTTCTCTTTAAATACTGCTATGAATCAAGTCTGTATTACTGTATAATATCACCCTTTGTTGGTTAATAAAGAACAATATGATAAAAAAAAATTGAATGTTCTATCTGAATCACAAAATAAAATATTTGTGTTCAGTGTCCCTTTAACTCTGCCATTGATCACGCTGTCCGGCTATGACAGCCGCGGTGGCCCTCTTACAGTCCCTTGCATTGGTCCTGGCGGGTGGTGGCCCCCCTCTTCGGTCACGTATTTAGGTGTTGGTTCCCCTCAGCCATTACTGGTTCTTCTTTTTGCGACAGGTGAATCTACGGCCATGTGGTCGGCAGTGTCCACTTCTTAGGATGTCACTTTTGGTTTAGTCACTTCCAGTGACGTCACGTCCGGAACCGCCATTCGCGAGCTGGCCATCAAGTGGGTAGTTTCGTCTTCTCCTCCGGGGTCCGCAGGTAAGAGAGGTGTACCCCGGGGGGGAGGCCCTCAGGAGGGCACGGAGAGGCACAGGGGTGCAGCGCTCGTGTGCAGCAAAAGGGGTTTCCAAGCCTGTGCTTCACAGGGTGAAGGCCTGGCAATAGGTGAGCATGATGGCATTTATGAGCAGGCCGCAGGCCTGACTGGGGCTACGCCAGCTAATCAGACGGATGGCCTAGATAGGCAGCCTTCTACATGACAAACAGGTAGGGATGATCAGGCACTAGGCCCTTTGGCATTGGCAGAACTTCAAGGCCTAGTAGGAGTCGTGCCGTGCCCACGCCGTGATGCACGAGAAGCACATCGCCTGGTGCGCACGGGCTTACCCCTGGGTTATCTCCTGGTGGGACTAAAATTGGGGTTACAACTAGGGCTTTAGACAAGAGAGGCTCAGGCCCTCAGCCTAGTTTATGCCAAGCAATGGAGGTAGATGCAGAACAGGGCCCTGTTAGGCAAGTACAGTTTGCAAATGCAGTGCTTGATGCACAAAAAGGTTGTGTGTCTCATTGTATGTGAGTGGTGTGTGACGCAGAACGCATGTTTAGCAGTCAGGGAGGCTTAGAGTCTGCTTCAGCTGGGGCAGTGGAGGCCTGGACTTCTCCCCGTGGTATTCCTCTCTCCCAATTTTCATTCCAGGGAATCATGGAATCGCAGGGAACTGGTTCTACCGCACACTCCAGTACAGGTTATCATGCTCGGGAGGAGCAGAGCCATGAGGAGCAGCCCTCAACTTTCAACAGTCCCAAGCCAGTGCAACGACCATTGGGAACCAGTAAGACATCTTTGATTTCTGGGCTCAAGGGGATTAGCTCATCTTTGGATGATTCTGGGTCAGAGAGTGATAGGTCACTGGGGTTGGAGGCCAAGGGTCAGAAAAGAATGTATAGGATAATGAAATGGTAGGTAGAGGAAAGGAAGGCCATGGGTCTGCCCCTCCCCCCTGGTTTGTCCCACATGGAACCCCATGCTCTGTTGACGACAACTCTCGTGACAACTCTCGGCTATGTATGGGGACAAGTATTCATGGCCCTCATTCAGCCTACAAGAGCATCTAAAGACAAAAATGGTTAGAAGGATCCAGGAGGGTAAATATGTTCAAATGTTTGAGCTCTCCGCTGAGGCCTACCGCCAAAAAGAAATGGTGGAGGATGGTACAGGCCCCAAAAACTTTAAAAGGCCAGATACGCTTGACAAATGGCGGAAATGCTTTTGTGTGTACGCTTCTTGCTATGTCACGAAATTCCATGACCAGGCGTTGGATATTCTGAAATATCAAGATGCTATGAAACTATTCAAGAACAATATAGAGAGGGGGTGTGGAGGGATTACGATATTGCCTTTTGCAGAAAGAAAGTCGTAATCCTTGCTTGACTTTTGGGGACATGGACATGCGCCTATGGGCGCTTTTGGAGCTAGAGAAACCCGTCGGGCCTGGGAAGCCTCCTGCCAGGTCCTCTGGTGGCAGAGCTCCACAGGGGTCTGCTGGTGCTTCCAGGACAAGCTCTGCATTAAGGGAGCAGCATGCGCATTTCAACACGGTTGTAGTTATTGTGGCGGGAGTCATTCCGGTTCCAAGTGCACAAGAATCCAGGAGACAGGGCATCAGGTCTAGACCCAATGCTGGTGGAAAGGGCGGCCACCCCGTTGAGGGTAGCCACAATTGAAAAATGGATGATACTTTACCCAGATAGGGAGGCCGCCAATTTACTTGGTGCAGGTTTGTTATCCCCGTTAGTTCTAAGGTTTGTTGGTACTCGGTTAGCAGGAACCTAAAATCAGTGTATCAATTCCCAAGTGTGGTAAGGGAAAAATTGGGCAAGGAGATTGCATTGGGCCATATGGCCGGCCCCGTTAGGGAGATACCGATTCCAGGGTTGGTTATCTCTCCCTTGGGGTTCGTTCCTAAGAAGGAACCCAGAAAATTCAGGTTAATTCAACACCTTTCTTTTCCAAAACGCAGTCTGTTAATGATGCTATCTCTGACAAACTTAGTCCGCTGCACTACCAGTCCTTTGATGATGCTCTTTCTTTAGTCAGGAGGGCGGGTAAAGGGGCACTACTGGTGAAACTGGACATGGAATCTGCCTTTTGGCTCCTCCCCATCCACCCCTCATTCTTTCACCTCACTGGGGGGTTGTTTTGAGGTTGAGTATTTTGTAGACAGGTGCCTGCCCATGGGTTGCTCCATTTCTTATGCCTATTTTGAGGCGTTCAGTAGTTTCCTGAACTGGACTATAGCTGCGGTTGCCGGTCTTGATGGTCTGGTGCTCTACCTGGATGACTTCCTGTTGGTAGGCTGCTCTGGAACATCCGAATGCTCATGATGAGCAGGTTGGGTGTTTTCCCTGGCAGAGGACAAGACGCAAGTTCCTTGTACCTGCCTTACTTTCCTGTGCATTGAAATTGACTCTGAAGCGATGCAATGCCGGTTACCTGAGGACAAAATTGACTGCACGCTGGGGGCGGTCAGGTTCATGAAGTCTGAACCTGTCAGGTTCAGTCAAATGCACTAAGCGTTTCAGTTAAGAAAACATAGTGTAAGAATGAGACCACAGCTGCTGAGATTATAATATATATTTTTCTAACAAGATTGGTATGTAGCAAAGAGTTAATGTAGTCTAACATGTATATCCACCTGGATACTGCTAAACACAATTAATTCAAGTAGCTGGATTTAGTCTGAGGTCAAATAAGTGAAGAGTGCTCTATAGCTGCCTCATGTGTATTTTATACACTAAAAATAATGCAGCAGAGCGTCTCACACATTAACCTGCTTGAATGACTGTTTGTGTAAAGCGTATAGCAAAATAAGACATGTCACACAAAAAGAATGAGATAGGTAAAAAAATATAATATGAACAGAGGCTTGTGAATATTTAGCGTATATGAGCCTATAGTATGCAATTTAACTTTAGCATGGTTCAAGGTAGATTAGCAGAGCAGTATAACTCAGATAGTAACAATTGAGAGTTACGGAGTTGATCCGGTTTACATAAGAAAGAATGGAAGCAGAGGTACCTGAGAAGTGCTGAGTCCAAGTTTAATAAGAGGATGATCCGGTAGTTTGGTAGCCCTGCAGGGTAAGGAAGATCCGGTAATGCAGGGAGAAAATGTGGAGCTCCGTTTACTCCGTGGTTGGCGTGTGAGTGATTTAGTGTAGATCCGGTATCCAGTTCAGGAAACTGTTCTGTAGAGGAGGACTGTGTACCAGCAGTAAGCAGCAGGCTAGGAAATTCTGTTCAGCTACCAGAAGGAGGCAAAAACGTAATACCAAGCAATGAGAAGAGGAATATGCTGAGTTAAATAGGGTGATAGGTAATGCTAGATCCGGATTTAAAGGTACAGCAGAAAACATATGCCAACATCCTGACAGAACCTTACAGGTCCATGGATCTTTTGACCTTTGCTGGTAGAGTCATTCCCATGGGGAGGATTTTCCTCAGGGGGATCAAGCTCCAATTGTGCCGGGCTCAGTTTTAGGTACGTAGGTTTAGCATTACTGCCAAGATGGTGGACGACCTTGAGGTGCGGAAACAGTTCCTGAGTCACTTCAACAGGATCTGCATGTGGAGGAAGGAAGTTTCTTCCAACATGGCGATTCAATTGTTCACTGATGCCACAGGGTCTCACGGGAACGGTGCTTTCCTGTGTGGGCAATGGAGTGCTGGCCCGTGGCCTTAGTCGTGGATTTACAGGAGGCTTGTAAAAAACCTCTGTCTATTGGAGCTTTTCCCCAACATAGTGGCCCTCAAGATATGGGGCAATCAACACCGTGACCGCAAGGTGTTTTTTTGGACAGACAATATGAGTGTTGTCTTTGCAATTAACAAACTTACATCAGGGTCTCCGGCGGTAATAAGGTACTTGAGGCTGGTGGTGCTGAGGTGTCTACAGCTGAACATTGTGTTCCGTGCACGACATGTCCCTGGAGTGCAGAATAGGATTGCTGATCCGCTCTACTGCTTTCAGTGGGAAGCCTTCTATAGTTTGGTTCCTGAGGCGGATCCCGACGGTTGTCCTTGTCCTGATTACTTATGGCAGGTGGAGCTGGATGGGGACCCTTAATAACGATGATTCGATCTTCGTTGGCTCCCTCTACCTGGAACACTTATGTAAGACATTGGTCTGAATGGATCACCTTCTGTGATGCCAAGGGATGGCTGTCCTGCGCTGGCAACCAATAGGGTCTCCTTGACTGGATCGCTGAGCTACGAGGTAATGGTGTGTCTAAAAGGGCGGTCACTTCTCGAATAACCGCCGTTTTCTTCTTCTGTAAACTATACAGTCTCGTCGACTCTTCCAAGACCTTCTTGGTGAGACAGGTACTGAGGGGTTGGGGACGTATGGTGCCAAGGACAAGGGGCATTAGGGAACCCGTTACTATTGATCAATTGGCGATCCTTTGTCAAGCCTTGCCCGCCATGTGTTCCTCTGCTTACAAAGCTACCCTGTTCACGGCTGCCTTCTGGCTGGCTTTTCACGGGGCACTCAGGGTGGGAGAATTAGCCCCCCCTTCGAGGAACAAGTCTGGTGGCTTCTTGGCCTCTCATGTATGGGACAATGAGTCAGCCGTACTCATTTTCCTGCCAAGATCAAAGACCGACCAGGAAGGCAGAGGTACTTGGATCTCATTACCCGCCCATACAGGCTCCGCTTTTTGCCCAGTTAGACTAATTGGGACCTATATGGATGTGCATCCGGAGGGTCCTGTACAATTTTTAGTTCATGTTGATAGTTCCCCGTTGACTAGATTTCAGTTCCGCAATGTCCTGAACTGGGCAATGGCTAAAGTAGGCCTTGACCATAGGGTCATCGCTCCACAATCATTTAGGGTTGGAGGAGCTACCACTGCCGTGGGGTTGGGTTGATCTGCTGACCATATTAGATCATTGGGGCGATGGAGGTCACAAAGGTACCTGTTGTACATTAGGCCATTGACTGATAAGTGTTTTGTTTTGCTTAGCGACGTTAATTGTTGTCTCTTTGCATGACCGAGAGAGGGTCTTTTGAGAGTGTGGATTACGGGTCACTCCTACATCCATTGGGCGGAACTGAAAGCGATCGCAAGACCAGATGGACGCCAGTTGGGATTCCCTTCCACTAGGATTACTGTTGGATGGTTTGGCCGCAGGGGGTTGACTTGGGCAGGTCTTCCTGAGTTACTGCAGGGAGCTATGCATCAGTGGGAGAAACCTCACGTTTTGATCGTTCACACCGGGAGGAATGATATGGGGCTCCTGTCGTGCAAACAGCTCAGTGCTGTGATTCAATCAGATCTGCGCACTTTTCATACCTGGGTCCCCAATGCTAGGATAGAATGGTCCAATATCATCCCTAGGATAGAGTGGCGCCATATGCAGTCCCATAGGGCGGCCTTTCAAATCCGTAAAAAGCAAAATAGGGAAGTGAGAATTTTCTTGTCCCAGATAGGAGTTTTTTTTGTAGAACATGGGAACATCACAACGGCTGAGAGGAGCCTCTACAGGATGGACGGCGTGCACCTCACTGAGAGGGGCATTGACCTGTTCCTATGTAATTTGAGGTGTGTTTTATTGTTGCATCTATGAGGGTGGCGGCAAGAGCTGTGCCTGTTTGGCTTTCTCTTGTGTTGGTTGGCCCACGCCCCGGTTTGTCATCAGATATAGGGTGATGTCTGCCCTAGGGGGAGGGTAGTGTCCACAGGCCTTTCTGCGTGCATCTAAGCTCTGCTTGTGTCAGCATTAACGGGTGCAGCCCATCTTCCTAGCAGGGGTTGCTTACTCTCCTAGCTAGATTGCCGCCACCTTTAGACGGTTCTCATGTTTCATATTAAAAGTGACCCACGGGTCTTTTCCCACATACTGTGTTTTGTGTTTATTTATAAGTTATAAGTTATTGTTCAGTCAGTTCTATGACTGGTATGTTATAATACAGCAAGCCAGGAGGATAGGGCATTTAATTACTTAAGTCAGTGGAGGGCAGAATAGCCCGTGTAACAAACATAAGAATTAAGGCCCTTAGGAGTGTGCTAGCTGTGAAGTGGCAACAATGTTGCATTAGTGTGGGTGGGGATTTGGCCTCCCTTTAAAAAGTCAGGTTACAGGCCCCCGACCCTATTTCTAGCTCGTCTTCACAGCTTCCCTCCCTCTCTTGAATCTGGTAAGGCAGCAATCTTTAGGTTGGTCATCACTATGGTGTTCAGCAGGGGTCTGAGGCTGGAGGAGAGCAACGCGGCTCGTTTCCTTAAGTCCAAGGATGGTAGTTTTGACTCCCCAGGTAGTGGCATGCACGTGCGCCCAGTCACACCTGGTCCTACTGGTCTGGAGATTTTAATTTACACCCTGGTTAGGCGGTTAGCCCGCGCCCTGGTTTGCCAACAGAGGTAGAGTGACAGCTGCCCCAGGGGGAGAGTAGTGTCCGCAAGCACGCGCCTGGGTCCCACCCCCATTTGACATTGCCGAGAACTCACTAAGCCCTTCTGCGTGCAGCTAAGCTCCGCTTGTGTCGGCATTCACAGGCGCGGCCCATCTTCCTAGCAGGGGGTTGCTTACTCTCCTAGCTAGATTGCCGCCACCTGATGTAGGTTTGCTTGGTTGCTTTCAGACGGTTCTCATGTTTCATAATAAACCTCCCACACACTGTGTTTTGTGTTTATTTATAAGTTATAAGTTATTGTTATTGCTCAGTCAGTTCTATGACTGTTATCATATAATACAGCAAGCCAGGAGGATAGGGCATTTAATTACTTAAGTTAATGAGCTTATAAAACATATCACAAGTTTCTAAGAAGAATATTCTCTTCAACTTGCCTCAATGATTTAAAGGGGCATAAAGTAATTTTAGCATTTATGCATCAGAAAGTATTCACTGCAAAATATTTTTATACAAAATAGCTGTTTTTATTTGAAACTGTCATTTTGTTAGCAAGCTTTCTCAGTCCAGTGACATACCTATTGTTTACATACACCTAGATTACGAGTTTTGCGCTAAACAGGGTGCAAAACGAACGCAACAAAAGTTGTGTTATTTCACCCTCCATTGCGCTGCCATTACGAGTTACTGAAAATCCTCCTTGTGCGTGCGATATGGTGGCGTTAAGCTCCTTACAGTACAAAAGCCAATGGCTGCTTTGACGTGCTTGTGCACGCTTTCCCCCATAGACATCAATGGGGAGAGAGTGTTAGAAAAAAAACTAACACCTACGATCGCGGAATGAAACATTTCCGTAATACAATCCCATTGATGTCTATAGGGGAAAAAAAGTTACGTTTAAACACCCTAACATAAACCCCAAGTCTAAACACCCCTAATCTGCTGCCCCCGACATCGCCAACATCTAAATAAAGTTATTAACCCCTAATTTGCCGCCCCCAGCATCGCCAACACTAATAAAAGCTATTAACCCCTAATCCGCCACTCCCCGACATCGCTGCCACTATAATACATTTATTAACACCTAAACCTCCGGCCTCCCACATCCCCACCACTAAATAAACCTATTAACCCCTAATCCTCCGGCCCCCCACATTGCAAAATTACAATATAACTCTATTTAAATAAATAAAAACTTACCTGTGAAATAAAAATAAACCTAACATTAAACTATAAATTAACCTAACATAACTAATTTAATAAAATAAAAAATACTACCAATTAACATATCTAAATTACAAATGTAAAAAAATCTAACACTAAGAAAAAAATGGCAAGTTTGAGAAAGAGGTTGATCTCTAAGCATATTTCAGGGGGGCATACTATAGGGACCATGGTTTCCAGGGGGCTGGCTGAGGAGTCCTCAGGGCAACCTGTTTCTCCCTGTGTTGCTCCCACTGTTAATTTTGTGTCACATGTCATTACCAACGCTGCAGAGAGAACATCAGGCGGTGGAGTGGAGGCTGGAAATTCCTCAAAAGGCAGAACGGCTGCTGGAGAGAAAGTAGTGGAAGGAACAGCTGGATCCACGCAGGTTGGGACAGTGGCAGTCGGTGTGGCTACAGTGTCAGGAAACGGTGAGTCTGCACTTGCACCACACATTAGGGATAATTCATCCACATCAGGGGACTCAGAAAGCTCCACAGGGCTAAAGGTTGAGGGACACCATAAATTGTTTAGGAAGATTAGGAAGTTGGTGGATAAAAAGCCTAAGAACATAGCGGTGCAAAGTGTTACAGCAGGTGGCGAGGTGGCAGGGTCTACCGGGGTAGCAGCAATACAAGGGAGTGCTAGTGGGGGGGGGGGGGGAGCTGGGGTAGCTAGTACAGCAGATACCTATCCTTGTATAGTGCGTTCACTACACTCACATTTGAAACCCAGGATTGCAAAAAAGATTAGGGAATGGCGCTATGTAAAGATTTTTGATTTGTCAAGAGCTGCGTACCAGGTTAAGGAGATGGCGGATGATGGTACAGGGGACAAGAAGGTGAAGAAACCGGAAACTTATCAGGAGTGGATGCGTTGCTTTAGGGTCTTTGCTTCTTGCTACATAGAAGCAAACCCTAGTCAAGAGGTAAATATACTCAAGTATATGGAGGTCATTGATGACATCAATGAAAGAGGTAAGGGTACGGCATGGCGGCAATATGATGCTCAGTTTAGGAGGATGTTAGACGCAAACTCAGTGCTGACCTTTGGGATGAAGGAAATGGACCTATGGTCCAATCTTGATCTCTTGGATGGCACAGTCGCAGCACCAGTAAAAACATTTAGCGTAGGGCAGTAGAACCGCCCCTTTCATAAGAAAGGGGGCAGGGAATGCTGGCTTTTCAGGAGAAGTTATGCGATAGAGGAATGCAATGCCTCTTTCGGCACGTGTGCATTTACTGTAGTGGGGCCCACCGGGGACGATTGTAACAGAAAGAGAGATAGTTACACAGGCAAGCAGCTATTCAGGCAGGGTCCTGCAGGAAAGGGCTCACACGCCAATGAAACTCGCTGCAATATTCAGGGCACTTAGAGATTACCCTGATAGGGAAGGGGCAGAATTTCAGGTTTATCTTATGGTTTTAAAATTCCAGTTCGTAAGTTAGTTTGTCCCCCATTTGCGATACGCAATTTGAAGTCGGCGTATCAATTTCCAGAAGCCCTACAGGAAAAAATAGATAAGGAGGTCAGGTTGGGTAGGATGGCGGACCCCTTTTTGTCTCCTTCACTTGAGAATCTGGTAGTTTCCCCATTGGGCATTGTTCAGACTTATCCAGCATTTGTCGCACCCGAAGGGGAATTCAGTGAATGATGCGCTGGATGAGTCCGACACTTCAGTGGCTTATCAATCGTTTGAGTCAGCACTAGCTATAGTTCAGAGCTTGGGGGAGGAGGCAGAAATGGCCAAAGTGGACATCGAGTTGGCGTTCCGTCTTTTACCTATACATCCAGATAGCTTCCACTTGATGGGCTCCAGGGATCGGGGCTGGTATTACGTGGACCGCTGCTTGCCAATGGGGTGTGCCATTTCTTTTGCATATTTCAAGCGTTTTAGTTCCTTTCTCCATTGGGCAGTGGTACGCGGGTCCGGCCTTGGACAGGTGGCTCATTACCTGGATGACTTTCTGGGTGCCGCAAGATCAGGTGAGTGCGCATACCTTTTAGGGGTGATGCAATCCTTGATGGCGGAGTTCGGGGTACCTTTAGCATGTGAGAAAACTGAGGGACCAGCTACATGCCTACTTTTCTTGGAGATTGAGGTGGATACAGTGGCTAAGGAGTGTAGACTTCTGAGTGTAAAGATTCAGGCTGCCGCTGCGTCCACCTCCATCATCCTGGACACAGGTCATGCTACCCTGAGGGAATTTCAGTAATTGCTGGGGATATTTAACAGGAGAATGGAGGCCGCCACAAAAGGCTTAACCAATCCTAGGTTGCGCATTAGACTGTTGAAGGCTATTATAGCTGACTTACGGGTATGGCTGTTTTTCCTGAAAGATTTCAATGAGGTTAGGATATGGAGGGCTTCTCCAGTTTCCAGTCAGTAATTGCACCTATTCATGGACGCAGAGGGTAGTGCGGGCTTTAGAGCGTATTTTAATGGTCTGTGGTGTGCCTCACCTTGGCTGCCGGAATGGAACAGCATAGGTTTAATCAGGAATTTGACCCTCTTAGAGTTATTCCCGATCTTAGTCGCTGTCGAACTGTGGTGGGATAAATTACAGAATAGGGCGGTAGTTTTTTGGTGTGACAATCAAAGTGTTGTTTATGCCATTAACAGGCTTTCCGCTAGTTCTCCACCTGTAGTGAACGTTCTGAGGCAGTTAGTGCTTAGATATTTTAGGCATAACATCGTTTTTAGTGCTAGACATGTTCCAGGGGTTCACAATGGAATTGCTGATGCTCTATCATGGTTTCAGTGGGCTAGGTTTAGGGAGTTGGCGCCGGAGGCTGACAGCAGGGGTAACATGTGTCCAACATATCTCTTGCAGGTGGTGAGTTCTGGGGAGCTGTGCTAAGGCTGTTGAAAAGGTTCGCTGGCACCTAGGACTTGGCAGGCATACAGTGTGGCTTGGAGTGAGTGGGGTAAATTCTTTAATGTCTTCAATACCACATGGAGGACACCTTCAGTGCAGTTATTCATTAGCTGGTCAGGTTCCCTTGAGGTAGCAGGCTTATCCCCTGGCACTATAGGTGGCAAGGCAGCAGCAATAGCTTTTTTCTCTAAACTGTATGGGGTAGAAGATGTGACTAGGAGTTTTTTAGCTAGGGCAGCCTTGAAAGGAGTTCGTATGGTTAGGGGGTAGAAGGACGGATGTGAGGGAGCCGATTTTTTAGGGTTAGGCTAGCGCAGCTAATAGGACAACTAGAAGGTATCTGTGACTCTGGGTTTGAAACATTGTTGTTCTCTGTTGCATTTTCCTTGGCATATTTTGCGGCCCTTCGAATAAGCGAATTGGTAGCACGATCCAAGACTATACCGGGTATAGGTTTACTGAGGGAACATGTTAGAGTGGTAGATCAGGCAGTTTTAGTGTTCCTGGCAAGATCTAAGACAGACCAGGCAGGGAGGGGTAGATGGCTCAATTTGCTTTCACAGGTGAAGCCATCTATCTATCCAGTGTTGCTTTGTGAAAAGTTTATAGCGATTAGCCAAACGTGGACAGGCTGTTTCTGGTTCATGGGGATGGGTCTTATTCATCCCAGAATGGAAGATAAACAAGGGGCGCCAACATAGTGTGAATCGTTAAAACAACAAATATAAAAGTGATGTGCAAAAAACTACTCACAAGGAAAGTGGCACCTTAAATGAATAAGGTGCGATAAAGCAGGCTGACATTCAAATTCCAGCAGTCAGTACGCTGGAGGTCTCACCCAGAGGACCTGTGGAATCCAGATAGGCGTCTAGAAAGTAGCACCCACGTTTTTTAGGGCCAATGGCCGGACCAGGTGAGCTGCAAGCTGATAGGTGTTCTCCTGCTGCACTCACGCCACCGAGACTTTTCTCCAAAACTTACAGTGTATGAAAGGTTCCGTGGTAAAAGTCCTGTTTCAAAAACAAGTGGATCGTGGAAAGAAGCAAAAATACCGGGTTGTGGTATAAAACAAACAGTATTTATTTTGCAACGCGTTTCTCAGTCTATTCCAGACCGTTTCATCAGGCATAATCATAGTTAACAATAGAGATCTATTTAAACCCACAGTGATCCGGAATTGAAACAAAAGGTCAACTCTATTAACAATGTTGCAATTGCAAAAACATTTAACTTTTGATACATTGTATAAATTGGTTTCAACAATTGTGACCACACAGATAACACTTAAATAAAAAGTATATAAAAAAATCCTATTTGCAATTACCAAACATATCTGGAAAAAAATAAATATATCATAGTAAACTGAACATATATTAACATGTGTGTATATGTATATCTCATCTCTTGGTTGGATTCGAACCCAGGACCTAATGTGTGCTAGGCAATGGATAAATCAAAAGGTTACCTTTATGTCTTGTTTAAATTTCTTGCAAAAAGGATTAGTATTGATACAAAATATATAAATTGATCTACATGTCTCACAATGTCTAGAAGATAATCTTATTTGGTCTTTTTAATAAATGACTCTAATTTTTAAAACCAAACTAAAAGGAATTTTCTTATAAATATAAAACTAAAAAAGAAATGTTCGCGACAAATGCTTACTATAAATAAGTGACATATAAAAATTATAAAAATATATGTGTATATATATATATTTAATGGCTCCACTGGACTCAAACTTGGGACCTTCTGTATGTTAAGCGAGCATGAAATTGATAAGGCTATTTTGAAGGCCTATTTTTATGTTATATATTGGAGCAGAAATATGTTAGGAATTATGTTATTAATAATATGTATATATATATTTGGGACTCCACTGGACTCGAAACTGGGACCTTCCGTATGTTAGGCGAACATGAAATTGGTAAGGCTATCTTGAAAGTTTATGTTATATATTGGGGCAAAAATATATTAGGAATTATGTTATTAAGTGTTTCCAATCATATACAACAACCAAATAGACTAAAAAGTGTATCCAGAATGTATATAAACAATTGTAGGTGTATGTGTTGATGAATAATCAAACATTCAAAAAGATGAAATGTGCAAAATGGTGTATCATAAAAAATAATATAAATCAGGTATGTAAAATATAATATAACTAGTCCTAAAGCCCGTTCACACGGGCCATTTTTTGCAGGGTACAGCAGTCCCAACCCTTGCGCTCTCTCCCTGCCCCTCTCTTTTGCTCTCTCTCCCCCCTCTCTTTTGCGCTTTCTCTCCCCCTCTCTTTTGAGATCTCTCTCCCCCCCACTCTTTTGCGCTTTCTCTTCCCCCTCTTTTGCGCTCTCTCTCCCCCCCTCTTTTGCACTCTCTCTCTCCCCTCTCTTTTGAGCTCTCTCTCTCCCCCCTCTCTTTTGCGCTCTCTCTCCCCCTCTCTTTTGCGCTCTCTCTCTCCCCCCCTCTTTTGTGCTCTCTCTCTTCCCCCCCTCTTTTGCGCTCTCTCTCCCCCCCTCTTTTGCGCTCTCTCCCCTCTATCTCTCTCCCCTCTCTCTCTCTCTCCCCCTCTCTCTCTCTCTCCCCCCCTCTCTCTCTCTCTCCCCCCTCTCTCTCTCTCCCTCTCTCTCTCTCCCCCCTCTCTCTCCTTTCTCTCTCCCCTCTCTCTCTCTCCCTCTCTATCTCCCCCCTCTCTCTCTCACTCCCCCTCCCCTCCCCCTCTCTCTCTCCCCCTCCCCTCCCCCTCCCCTCTCTCCCTCCCCTCTCTCTCTCCCTCCCCTCTCTCTCTCCCTCTCACTCCCCCTCCCCTCTCTCTCTCACTCCCCCTCCCCTCTCTCTCTCCCTTCCCCTCCCCTCTCTCTCTCCCTTCCCCTCCCCCTCTCTCTCCCTCCCCCTCTCTCCCTCCCCCTCTCTCTCTCCCTCCCCTCTCTCTCTCCCCTCTCTCTCTCTCCTCCTCCCCCCCTCTCTCCTCCCCCCCTCTCTCTCTCTCTCCTCCCCTCTCTCTCTCCCCCTCTCTTTCTCTTCCCCCCCTCTCTTTTGATCTCTCTGTCCCCTTTCTTTTGCTCTCCCTCCCCTCTCTTTTGCTGTCTCTCCCCCTCTCTTTTGCTCCCTCTCTTGTGCTCCCTTTATCTCCCCTCTTGATCTCTCTATCCCCTCTTGATCTCTCTCACCTTTCTTATCTTTTCCCTACCCCCTCCCTCCCCTCTTTTGAGCTGTTTTGAGCTCTCACTGCACAGCCTTTCACGGGCCGCCTGACCCCACACCTCCACACTTGACCACGCCCCTCGCGCTAGGTCACGCCCCCGAACCACGCTCGGCCACGTTCGGTCACGCACACTTCTGCTCGCACTGCAGAGCAGAGACTTAGGGACTCTCAAAAGCCAGGTGTGTTTGTCCTCGTGCTGTGCTGTCTACTGCGCATGACAGCTTCGGACAAACACACTTGGCCTTTTATTATATAGGATATGAAACTATATAGGTGCTTGGACTATTAGGTTTAGAACCGGATAGACAAGTGCATACATATACACAACTATGTATGGAAATATAACATATTCTATATGTGTCTAAATTGCATTAATGCAATATATTATTGAAGACTGACAAAGAAGAGAAAAAGAAATAAGAGAGATATAATGTAGTGGTATCGACGTATGGTAGTGTTTGTTAATGTATATCAAAAAATATAAGAAAATATGATGTACTAGACCCTAAAAGCTAAATCTCATGTTAGATACAAATGTAACCTGTATAAAAGTAATAATTTATGTGAAGGTTGCCAAATCTACATTGGCATTTAAGCCTAATGGATACAAGGTATTGAGTTTATGTATCCAATATGTTTCTAATTGCCTGAGTTTAATCAGACGATCATAATCTGTGGAAGGTGGTACATGATCAATAGGGATAATTTTATAGATATCTGAACTCCCGTCGTGTATCGTTTCACAATGGTTGGGGACACTATGGTTGGTTTTAGTTTTTTATAATTTTTACAATTTCGATGATGTTCACCCCAACGGGTACGGAGATTTCTAATAGTGCGCCCTACATACTGGACGCCACAAATACAATTAAGGAGATACACTATATATTTAGATTGAGATGATGTGTGATTTGATAAGTTAAACCAGTAATATTAGATTTAAAAGATTTTTGTGAAATTGTAAATTTGCACATGTTGCAACCTCTTTTGCCACATTTAAATGATCCATGGGAAGCTAAAAAGTTTAAAGTTTTGGTTTGTTTATTGGACCGAAATTGGCAATGTTTATTCTTTTACTGGGGGCTAATTGATTCCTTAAAGTGGGAGCTCGTCTATATACAATTTTGGGTTTTTCACCGACTATATCTTGAAGGAAAGGATCCTTTTGGATAATGTTCCAATGTTTATGTAGTATGTTTCGAATTTTGTAGTGGTTGTTATTGTATTGTGTAATGAAAAGTAGTTCACAAACAACGTTGTTTGTGGATTTCTTTTTGGTTTGATTGTTGGTGCTATTTTGGACTTTTTCAAAGATTAATTCTCTATCTAGATTGCGTGCTTTTTTAAGACATTGATTTAGTAGAACTATAGGATAACCTTTGTCTACAAAGCGTTGGTAAAGAACCTTGCTTTGAATGTCAAAAGATTCTAAATTGGAGCAATTCCTGCGTATTCTCTTAAATTGGCTGTATGGGATGTTTCTTTTCCACCCTATATGGTGGTTACTAGAGAAGTCTAGATAGCTGTTGCTATCGACTTTTTAGAAAAAAGGTTTGAGAAATGATGTTACCTTGATTATCCCAACTTAGTAATAGATCCAAGAATTCTATTGAAGATTTTTGTATATTAGCTGTGAAGGTTAAACCCATCTGATTCTGATTTAAGTGTTCTATTAGTGTGTTAGCTAGCTCATGGTTCCCTCTCAAAATAAAAATCTGGGTTTGAAATTCATCCCAGTTTCAATTCAGATCGGTGTTACGGAGAGTAGTATGCAGTCTAGGATGGGATCCAGCGGTATTGGCTCCTCATTCTTTCCGCATTGGGTCTGCCACGGATGCGGCCATGTCGGGGTGTTTGGAGGGGCAGATTAAGGCGATAGGGCGATGGTCTTGAGGGCATTAAAAATATATATATATTAGGCCTCTAAAGCAGTTCTAGAATATAGGAGTAAGTGTTAGTCTTTTTCTTTCAGTGGTTCTAGTTAGTTTCTTGTTTTGGTGTGAGTTTTGGGAAGCCAGGACCTTACCGTTT